>NC_135784.1:254954427-255254427 GCF_051106095.1 Pogona vitticeps | reverse complement strand
TAAAAGCAAGAATATACACATGGTTGTGGCATTCAATTTTAGTTGGGGTGCCTTTCAAAATAGTTGATTACAACTGAGTTTTTGGCATTTGATTTTCCAGATTAATCTGTTTTCTGTTTTATTGCTCCATTTCTTAGATTCCATACTTGGATTAAAGGCAGGGTGCAAACCTAATACCAAAGGAACTAGGGAACCAGGGAAAGAAAAACAGGCGCTATTTTGGCATTACAAACTTGCTTTGATCCAAGGAGGCAGTTGAAATGTAACAGAGCTCAATTGAACCAGACAGTTTTATCATTTACATGAAACTTTTTAAAGCTTTCCACAGTAGCTAAAGAGTTAGAGTGGCTGTTTTCCAGATGTGTTTAGCAGTTGTCAGAGAACAGTTTTATTCTGATGTCAACCAAAACTGGCGAGAGAAAAGAATGCCCAGTTGTAGGAAACCATAGAAAGAAACAAAGGCCATTGTGCAGAATCAGTTCTCTCTATTTTTTCTCCCCCATCACTTCTCATCCCCAGTATGTCCTCCACCTTTTTCTCCATACTCCACTGCACTTTCCCATTGTTACCTGTTTCATTATGCTTTTTGTCACTGGTGTCTCCCTCTGCTGCACTTTACACTGGAGCTGATGGGGCCTGAAAGCATTGCCCACAATCTCATCTTACTCTAAATGTAATCATCGTACTTAATGAAACTGGAGATAGACATACCTATTTAACAACAAAAATCAATGCGACATTCATCAAAACGAGCACATTGATTTCATTTACACCTACGGCGACGAGCGTCCCTCCAAACACCTGCTTGTTGAGAAAGTGTCACAGCGAAAGGTCATTGTTGTCAAACAAGTATAAAATTATCTAGCAGTGTAGGCAGAGCTTTGAGATTTATTTGCAACCACATACATATTCTATTATTGATTTTCTTGGTCTTTTGCTTTCTCAGGTCTACCTCCACATTTTGGAAAGTATGGGGTTGCCTCCTCTTTCATAAACAGATATGATTTCTTTAAATATGACAGTATGTTATGGAGAAAGAGGAAAGGAGCATTGGAGCCAACTTATATAATTCCTAATTTTAATTTTTTTAAGGAACTGTAAAAATAAGTAGAGAAATAGGGGCCCTTTACATGCTACCAGACTGCATATCCAATCAACCTGCTCCATTGATTCAGCTGGCTAGGGCTGAGGAGGGCCACATTTTCTCTTTACTGTAATATGTTGGTGTCCGGAATATTGATGTTTGATGTTTGCCAAAGCTTTGCAAGCAATGTGAACTCATGCATCTTCTTTTGAGTTACTAGTGTTTCATTTTATCTCCAGGCCTTGCTGCACCCTATGTGGGCTGAAATCATAACAGAGCATGAGGAGCAAGTCTTGACTTTCCTTTCCTGGTGGGTTGGTATGTGTGGTGAAGAAGGGTGTAAGAGAAATTTGGAAAACTCCTGATGAAACTGTTGATGTACCTCCAGAGACGTCTTGCAAAAAGAACTGCCCTTCTTAAGAATTCTCACACATAGAAGCTGCAAACAAAACAATGCATTATTTTCAAATCCAAATGGTTAAAATGTGCATAATGGAACAAATGTACTTTAATCAGAGTAGGACAGTTCCACAAATTAGGGAGAATGTGTGAATGAATCTGCACATTAGGAAATAAATATAAAATGTGCACAGAATTCAGTATACACACACACAACTCAAGTCTTGTAACTCAGTACAAAAAAAAAGGATGAGAAGAAGAGGCAGCTGGGATATGGATAAATTAAACAAAATAGAAACTCAGTGTGCAGCTAAGCTGTGGAAATGAACTGGGAGCTAGATCAGGGTTTTTGAAGTCGGTTTGAAGTCACATGGCTTTTGTGTGGTATGTGCTTCCTCTTGGGACAACTTTTAATCTGGTTGTAAGCTCTGATGTATATCAGTTAAGGGGGCTACAAAGGCCTTAAAATTGTTGCATTTATAAACAAACTTACACCTTGGTATTCCAGCTTCCAATTTTTCTAGGTCCCTCATCATGCCCAAAAGCCAAGTAGTCCTGCTGTGGTGTTTTTTGTCCTCTTGTGGAGAATTGTTTCATTTCGTTTAGTCGTGTCCGACTCTTCGTGACCCCATGGACCAGAGCACGCCAGGCCCTCCTATCTTCCACTGCCTCCCGGAGTCGGGTCAGATTCATGTTGGTTGCTTCGATGACACTGTCCAACCATCTCATCCTCTGTCATCCCCTTCCCCTCTTGCCTTCACACTTTCCCAACATTAAGGTCTTTTCCAGGGAGTCCTCTCTTCTCATGGGATGGCCAAAGTATTGGAGCCTCAGCTTCAGGATCTGTCCTTCCAGTGAGCACTCAGGGTTGATTTTCTTTAGAATTGATAGGTTTGTTCTCCTTGCAGTCCAGGGGACTCTCAAGAGCCTCCTCCAGCACCACAATTCAAAGGCATCAATTCTTCGGCAGTCAGCTTTCTTTATGGTCCAGCTCTCACTTCCATACATCACGACAGGAAAACCATAGCTTTGACTATTCGGGCTTTTATTGGCAAGGTGATATCTCTGCTTTTTAAAATGCTGTCAAGGTTTGTCATCGCTTTCCTCCCAAGAAGCAGGCCTCTTTTAATTTCGTGGCTGCTGTCTCCATCTGCAGTGATTGTGGAGCCCAGGAAAGTAATGTTTACTACTGTTATAAATGATGTTTTTGTAATTTTACTTATTATTAATATTTGTTTTATTTTCAATGTAATTCAGAATGACATAGCACTAGATCAGTATTACAGAGAGAAAAAAACAATCAGTTTGGATTTCAGAAAATCCTGCAACCCAAAACCAAAATCCTGTCATCCAATACTTGACAAACTCCACCCAAACAATTTATTCTGATACAGGTGAGCACACATGCCAAAATGATTTTTTAAAAATCATGATCAGGAGCAATTCAAAATAAACAACCCACTTGTGGATTTTTTTTAAAAAAGTTGTACATTGTATAGATAGATATTTTAAAATCAATTTCAAGTGTGCTAAATTTGCTGCAAAAAAGAGAGGAGTATTACAGTATGTAGCTGAGCCCTGAGTTAGGTTGACATTCCTAGAGGAAGATATGCAAGAATGACACTGTTTGTGCCCCACTGTTTGTCTATACAGAGATACCAGGCCTAAGCCTTCGTAATTTGGAAGCAAGTTTCATTAATTCCATTGTTTACAAGTGTAAGTGACAATAGCTGCTGATAAGCAACCAGTAGAAAAAGTGGAAGGAGTTTTAGGAGATGTGGGCAAAAGACTGAGACTATCTACTTGTGAATTTCTGCTTTTCTGAGGCGAAGGCTGCTGCTCATTAACAGTAGTTCTGGCAGTTCACAATAGAAAGTAAAATTACAAATACATCCCCTCCCTCACTGACACAGCTGGCCTTGCATGCTAGGCATGCATTTCTATATCTCGAAATTTCTCACTTGTAAAATTTGAGTGTCAGCTAATTTGCCTGTACCAGAGTGACTGAGCAGCTATGTTAGCTAGTTTTAGTTTTGGATTAGAACTGGGCCAAAGCCCTTGGCAACAGATTTTTGGAAAAGGGGGGGGGAGGGAAAAAAAGTCAGAAATGTTGAACAATTATGTATAAAAAAATCTACGAATTGGGGAGAATGATTAGGACATGCAGTAGTAGTGACTTTCCTTTCCCTCAGGAAACAGACAGACAGACAGACAGCCAGACAGACAGACACCCAAAAAGCCTCTGACTCTTTGGCCAGACCCCTTTAGCTCCACCCCAGCAGCATATGTAGGTCCCCAGTGTTAATCTCAGGAGTGTATTACTGTCAGTTATGAAGTATGGTGTTGCATGCTAATCACGTGGCTTGGTATGTGACCACAAACACCTACACCTGCTTCTAAACTAGGAACAACTTGCTGGTGAAATGCTCGTATAGTTCTTCAATGGATTCTGGCCACAGTGCAATTGCTACCCTATTGCAAGGAGGCTACCATATAGTTTCCCTCTCAAGTCATTCCAATTACTCACTGTACTGCCATTCGAACTAAAGCTTTGTGGGCGAAGATGGCGCCCACATCCCCCAACAAGTACACAAAATCCAGTAAACAAATTCCACAGGTGGGTGATATCTTTATTAAGCCATAAAGGCATATTACCACTATCTTCTTCTTCTTCTTCTTCATTCTCATCGTCATTGGTATCATTATCTCTCTCTCTCTCACACACACACACACGCACACACGCGCACACACACACACACACACACACACACACACACACACACACACACACACACACACACACACACACACACACACACACACACACACATTCAATAAAATCATGCTAAGAGGAATTGGAATGAGGACGGAATGCTACATGCCCCCAGTAAGGTACCCAGGGCTCTGTTCCCCCCCCCCAACCCCATGCCAGCTCGTGGGCCTCCCAAGGCATTACCTGGATCACCAAGTAATGTGTATGACATCCAATTGCCAACACCACCACAGGCACAGCTCTGAGTGGGTACTCTAGAAGGTCCCTTCTGTGCATGATGATTCGAATGGGCATGCAGTTCTAGGCAGAATGCCAGGGTGTTCCTCTGAGAAGCAGAGTGGCAGGATCTCAGCATTGGCACGTGAGTCTTCTGACAGTGGAAATAGCCAGTGGATAGTCAAGCAGCATCAAGGATACTCCAGACAGTCATGTGGCTTTCACTTCATATCAGGAAGGATTGAAAGAGAGTTGATATTTTGAGCATTAGGGGAAATAGAGTAATGAAATGAAGTTCTCTTAGCCTGGTTTAAAACAACAACAACTGGGGGGGGGGGAGCCCTCAGTTGCCTAGGAAAGACACTCACCATGAAAACTGCCAGGACCGTGGGGCTCCAGTAGCTGCCCAAGCCTATTGCAGAGCCCAAGTGGTTCTAGTAATAAAACTCACGTGTGAAAAGGACACTGTGTCCTAAAGCTCACCTCAGAAATAGTCATTTCCTATTTTAATTTGTGGCAAACACTATTTCTGGCCCTTACAGCTATTACTGAATTTTGGGAGAGGGATAAGATCAATAGTGCTTTGAAATTACACGTACTTTGATGACCGGTAAATGCTCTTACAGTGTATTTTTAAACCAGCATTCACATTAACAGTCTTCCCCAAACAATTACAACCTAGCTCTCTTATCTCTCTCCCTGCTTCTCTTGTTTTTGTTTGGTTGTTTTACTTTTAATTTTGTTTTTGGACAAATATCTACCACTGTGTAACAGGATAGAGGAATGAAGAGAGCTTCAGTCATGCAAAACTATATTTTGCTAAAGTCTGGCTTGAGCATTACTTTGGGCTGCTTTCAGCCATGGGAGTTGCATACTGATGCAAGCATTTGGTGATGTGTGAGTCAGGAACTCTTGAAGCTTGTTGGAATGAAGCTTGCTCAGCCTAGCTCAAAAACTCTGTCTGGAGATTCTTAATAGCCAGTCTGAAAATGAGAAGGAAGCATTTAAAGCACCCCAGATATTTTCTGGCTCAGAATTAAACAGCTGGAGAAGAACTTGTGGCGCTACGAAGTTGGTGTTCACAAAGGGGGGGAGGTGAAATCGGGCAGTGGGTTTTTCTGATGCTTGAAGATATACCTTATTTTGTTAAGTCCTGCTGAAGAAGGGTTCATTCAAAGTCATTCTTTTTTTAAACATTTTATTAGTTTTTCAATCTATCTACATTGGTTTGTGCTTGTCAAACATCGTGTTACATGCTTTGCTTACAATTATTTGTTTTTTACATCTCAGTGTCTTCCCGGTTGTCCCCCCAAATTCCAAACATCTTTCAAACATTCAAACCATTCATGTACATATTGTAGTATATAATATTACTACTATCATAATATTACTGTCATAATGTACCATATTCTCAAGATCTTCTAATAACATTCTTATTGAAAGTGGTTCTAGATCCATGCCCCAGCTTTATATCTAATTTAGTTTGCCTAAAATGAAAACCCACCATATTACCTCTTTTCCCTGATTAGGGCTCCCTTATTTCAATTTCATTCTCCTTTTTAATATAAAGGATATACCCCTTTACAATTTCCGATGTTAAATATATACATGTTTTTCAACATTAAGGGGCCCCTTCTTGTTTTCCCCTTTTTCATCTTTCTAAGTAATTCCCTCTCTCCTTTCTCTTTTTTCACTTTGTGTTTCTATGTCTCTAAGCATTCTGCCATCTTTCATGCCCTCTAAAACCATTTTGTGCATCTGATTTATGTCTACTAGCTCTTTAAGCACTTGGTCTATCTTCAATAGATCTTCCAGGCTTTTTGTTTTGTTTTGTTTTGTTAATTTTGCTGATTTTCTCCCCTTGCCTTCCCTTAATACTCTCTTCGGATCCAAGATTGACATTGTTTCTCTTAGGTTTTCCCCATTAATTTCCTCCAGCTCCTCTTTTGATTTGCATACATCATCCGGCACACTCTCATTTCCTTCTTCGTTGTTCCCTGTCGCTTGTTGACTATAGTTCTTCAGATGTTGATTGAATAATTTTCCCTCTTGGTAATGGGATCTCATTATTTCTAGTATTGTTTGAAGGGTAGATTTTGTTTCATCCCAAAATTGTCCTTATTGTGCCATTCTATTCCAGCTACCCAAGCACTTAAGCCAAGATTCGATGTCCCCAAGTCTCACAGTCCAGATCGATGATTGTATCTGTGTCCTAATTGATCCCTGGCAAATTGATGCCAGCTAAAGAGATATTCCAAGATTCCAGAGTCATTTCAAAAAGTACGCTTTGGCTAAATAGGCCTGAACCAAATTTAAACCCCCAAAGTACCAGGGTAGAATGCAATGGTTGTATCCGCGGCCTGATGGCCTAATTCCCACAGGTTTACTAATTCCCAAGGCACAGTTTTTTAAAAGTCCACTTTAGGGTTAATTTATCCAGCCAGGCATAAAAAAATCAAAAAGAAAAAAACAGGTTTCCAAGCTTTAAGCAGCAGTAGAGTACTCAAGGTCACTGTCCTGGGCTTTATGCCAAAAGACTTCAGGTTGTCACGTTCCCGGGGATTACAATAGCCGAAGTCCGATAAACCAGTCCAGGGTCAGAGATATCAAGAATGCAAAGCCAAAGTCCAGAAACCAACTTACAGAATGAAGTCCAATGTCAAAGTCCAGGGTCTGATACACAGTGTAGTTCAGGGTCAGAGTCCAGAGTTCAGAGTCCAATACCAGCGGAGTTCAGAGTCCAATACCAGCGTAGTCCAGGGCCAAAGTCCAGAGTCCAATACCAGCGCAGTCCAGGATCAAAGTCCAGAGACAGGAATAAGATGCAAGAAACATGGATGCAAGCCAAGGTTTTGACTCCTTGCTTCCACGAAGTTTCTGGCTTCACTGGAAGCTTGTTTTATAATGAAACAACTCCTTGAGCTGCTGGAAAGCTTTCTATCCTGCTAATACTCAGGACTCGATGAAAGTAGGTCTCTGTGGAAAGCCTTTGAGCGATCCTTTGATCTTCTTGTTCTAAGCCTGCCCCGAAGCCTGTCTGCTGTGGAGGGAGAATCTGGAGGCGGTTCAGGTGTTTCTGATCTCTCCACATTCTCTTCAGCCACAGTTAACCCTTCTGGGTCCAGGTCTTCGGAAGCACTCATGACACAGGTAGACAAAACAAAGTCCAGAATTATCAAGTATAACTTATGAGAAAATTTCTTAAGATTTATAACACCAAATTATAATATTCTTGAAGTATATTTTAAATGTATTTGAATGAGTTGTTAATGTCCCATTAATCTTTAAATTATTTTCTTTGCATCAGCTATCCCTCTCTCCAGATTTTCTGCCACTTTATGATTGCTGAGATTGATAGCAGGTTCTTTTTTCTGTATATAGGTATTGTCTTCTCCAGGGGTAATCATAAGCTATTAGTTGTAAAAAATATATCTCACCCAATAGTAACACTGATGCCAGATAGCTGATTCTTGCTTCTCTTAGCCGGCTGCCGACAACTTGCAAGCAAGCTTCCAAGCTGCTTGTTTCTGCCCGTTGGCTGATTAGGGAGTTTCCTGGATCAAACGGGGGTGACCGCCATCCCCCCCTGATCAACAGGCTTCCCCCCCCAGTTCACCACTTCTTTGGGGTGGTTTCGACACCCTGGGGTGTCCCAAACAGGTCAGAATTCAGCCCAGGGGACAGAGCTCTGTCCTCCTGCTGCTGTCTCGTCGCGGCGTCAAGCCGAAAGTCATTCCAAGTCATTCTGAGATAAAAGGGGGGAATGTGTCATAACCCATAGGAGCCTCTGAAGAGGAGTACTGTGACCTAACTTGGAGTAATGCAGTCTTGTAAGCCTCCACCTTCATGCACAACCTATATGTAGAGTTACTGTGTATATGTTGGAACATATGTTTTATGTTGGAAGCCGCCTAGAGTGGTCCATTGGTCCAGATAGGCGGGGTACAAATCAAATAAATAAATAAAAAATAAAATATAAAGTCCTACATTGCAATTATGAATGAATTATGAATGAATTATGAATGAGGTAGCATGCCTCATCTATTTCTTCCTTATTTTCCCCATGGAATCCTGTCAATTAAATTCTGAAAAGAGATTTTGCTCAGAAAGCTTACTTTCAGTGAAGGCATGAAAATGCAGTCCTAGCCCTGCTTCATGAATCGGTGGGAGGGAATAAGCCCCTCTGTCTGTGGAAAGTTCTGCATGTGTGGACATGCCAGCATAAAACCCTTAAACAGGATCCTGTGAGGCTTCCTTGGGTCCCCAGCTGTAGCAGACAGGCGGTGGCATAGGTGATATCCATTCATCACAGTCTACAGAAAAGATTCTTTTGTAAAAAATATCCCGTTACTGTGTCCCCAAAGAGTAACCACCAGATTAAGAATGATAGTGGGTGATGTTTAGGATTGTTCTGTCCCCCCTGTCATTCTTGGGGAAGATCATTGTTGGTCATTGTTGTTATGTGAAAACTGACTTATAACAACCCTGACAGTACTTTCAAGGTAAATGAGATATTTAAGGGGTGGTTTCCCAGTTCCACAACTTCAGTAAGTTTCTATGACTGAGCAAGGATTTGAGCCCAGGCCTCCTGAGTCTTAGACCACTACACCACAGTAGGTATCTTGGTCAGTTATCATTATCATCATCATGATCATCAAGTGTTGTCAAGTCAATTCTGACTCACAGCAACCCTTTTTTTCAGGGTTTTTCCTGGTAGAGGATACTCAGAAGTGGTTTACCTTCTATTTTTTCTTTAATTACTACCTCCCCCCCAAAAAACACAATCCCACAAAACTGGGACTGTGCAGCTTGCCCAAGGCCACACAGGCTGGCCCTTCTCCCAGGAGGCACAGTGGATTATCGAACTTCCAACCATACCTAAACCAGTGAGCAATTCAGGCAGCCTTTGGGTCAATTATAGGGATAAATAAACCTGTTCTTTTCTCCCATTTTCTAATTCTGCAATTTTTTTTGCTAAATTCTGATTAAAAAAAAAAAAACTAAACTCACTCACCCTAATAAGAATAGGTCAAAGTAAAATATTCATCAATTCTAGTAAGAATAAGACACTGTCAATTTTGCTTATTTTCACATTTGAATTTCATGATTTTGTGGAATAAATTAGGATCAGAAACAAACAGACATGAAATTCTGATAAATGCCCAGTTTGACATTGGAATGAGACAAATCTGTTTCCTGAGTTTTGGTTCAAGACATGAATATTTTAATTTGCCTACTCATATTGGTCAAAAGTGCATTGAGTAGTGTAGCAAATCACACTAAAGTAGACCCAGAGTCTATATGGATGTAGTGAGTCAATCCCTCCATAAGTTTCATTGATTTCAAGTGGGTCTACTTTAGTTGCAACTTACTTTAGCATAGTAAATCACAGATTAGGTCACCTGAATCAATGAAGCTTATGGAGTTGACTCAACAAATCCTCACTGATCCAAAGGGTATATTTCTAGCATGATTTACTACACTAAAAGATGGGATTTTGGAGACATATTCTGCAATTGTTTCTCATCCAGTTTTGACAATAAATGTATCTTAGTGTGACCTTGAAAGTCTCCATCATACTGAAGCAGCCATCAAGGAAGGCAAAAGAGGTAAGCACCCTTCTAACTTAAAATCAATAATTTCTCTCAATTTGGTGTTCTGTTTTTCAAAGGAGAACATGGTGCAAAGGATGTTTTCAGAACTGAGAATTCAAACAAAGTGTGTTTTTGATGCCAAATACCAGCCACAAAACAAAGCAAGCTAATTTTAAAACTAGGCAAGGTTATAAAAGCTCCTGTTGGGGCAATCACATGCCTTCATCCCTTGATGGACTATCTTCTAATGATTGGCTATGTGTAACACCTAGTTCAGGCCAGATTAGTAACTGATTCATTTTGTGATGTTTGTCAGTGGCACTGAGTGCAAAGTATAAGGATTCCAGATGCACAGAGATGAGGCACCAAAATCCCAAGAAGTGCTGTTTTGAACTTCAGATAAGTTTGCTGGGCTAAAACCTGTTCATGTATCACATTATTTTTGTGAATCAGAAACTCCCATGAGTACAATAAACAGCTGAAAGTATCAGTACACAGATGTACTATGGCTAGACTAGACCTAGTCAATTAGCCTCTGTTCAGACTTGGATGGATCTGAAACAGAGGCTTTGAAAACCATGTATGCCACTTTTGTTCTAAGTCATAATTCCTGGGTAAATGGATACAGCTGAATAATAAGGCTGCAATTCATAAACCACTTGTTCTGAAGAAGTCTGATGAACCCCTCTAGTCTAGGCATCTAGTTCCCTAGAATGTGATCTTGACATTTCTCTATATCATTGCCAGTCTTACTTTCACACATCTGGGTACCAAAGAGCAATGAAAATAGAATATTGTTCTCTATTTATAAATCTTAATTCAGTAGACTTTTTAAAAAAAACCTGTTGTTTAGATTTATTGCTGGTGTGTATCAGAAACATTGGTGAAAGTGCAGTTGAAAGATATGTAGTGTACAGATTGAGCTGCCTTGTGTATTCTGTCTGCTTTGGTTTTCTGAGCTCTAACAACAAAGTGGTGCAGAATATTCTGTATCAGTAAAAGTAGTCAGCAAGGTGGTAGCAATAAATGGCTATTGCAACTGGCTAGCAACTGAAAGTAAGGCTTTGTGCCTTTAGATTATGGGTGGGGAAGACATGGTCCATGGCTATATGAAAATTCCTGATTTGAAATTTCTTTCAGCTGTGAATAACACATACACACACCAAGCTTCAACAGCTGATGGTAGAGCAAATACCTGGTCTAACTGTCCCACCACATTGCAGGGTTAAAGAAATGTTTGTTTCTTTTAAAATTGGGAGGTGAGGGAACTGCAGTTTGGCCCCCGCAGTCCATTTGCAGCCTGCTGTTTGCACTTTGCCTGCCTCTAATGGGAAGGTTTACTCATAAGCAGTGAAGGATGGTGCTCTGATATCCTCCTACTCTATAGATTTTTTATTTATGTTTTTGTTGTCTAAATGAGTGGTCCTCAACCTTGGGCCTCCAGATGTTCTTGGACTGCAACTCCCAGAAACCTTCACCAGCACCTCTGCTGGCCAGGATTTCTGGGAGTGGAAGCCCAAGGTTGGGGACCACTGGTCTAAACATTCAAATGCCACATTTTAGGAAAAGCTCTCTGCACCAGTGCTCTATCCATAATCTATAGAGCACCGCGACAGCCAGTGCTGGATTTGGGAGCCTCTGTAGCTAGTAATTTGCAACCAGTGTCCTGGTTTGGGGTGGTTTCAGTAGCATGGTGGACCCCAGAGTTGGTCAGAGAGCCGCCCTCTCTCAGAGTGTAGTTTGGAAATACAAAACCAATGTTTAGTACAACCAGACCATCATTCCATTTTAACTGGGGTCTTAACAGGTTTTTATTTTTGTTATTTTAGATTTGATGCAGATAAATGCCTGTGTGAATGGAATGATTTTTTTTGGGGGGGGGGAGAAAACATTTGGATTCAAAGTCTCCCAGCCCCAATCATTTCCACACATAAGGAGAATCCATGAGAACTGACCTTCACAGAAGCAAGTTAATGGCAGGGTTCAATTCTCTGCAAATCTGATCCGTCCCACTATATGCTGTTCATTCAATAAAGTTTCCAAAATATCTGTCATGTTCTTTTCACTTTGGTGTGGCATTTTCACATGCAGTTTATTTGTTTGGTCAGACTCTAGGGATAAATAGGTTGTATAGAAAAGTTGTGGTGATATTTCACATGATTTCCTTTCAAGAGAGAAAACTATTTGGTGAGAAAAACAGCAAGCAGTTTGTGAGTTATAATATTTATGTTGCCCCTTTGCTTAGTAAATTTATACTGAATGAGTCTTTGGGTTCTATTTTTGGGAATCATATATTGGAATGTGAGGAGAATAATTTTCTCATTACATGATGTTTGCAAAATTTCCCATTGACTATTCATTACATTCACTATTTATGTTCGGCGTTTGGTCACTCAAGTCACATATTTCCCTCTCCTCCTTGACTGGATGATAAATATTTCTAACCAGGGAATAGGAAATGAGAAATGAGTTTTGAGTATGATTTCTTGAAGGAATATTTATTACTCATAAGCTTCCAAAACTCATACAATTTGCTAATATTTTTTAAAAAAATACTCATTTACCATCACAATATTTATACATAATCAATACTTTCAAGCCCACAAATCATGTCTGTATCTAACTGTTTCAGGCAGATAATAACTATGAGGGCAATAATAAGAGACAAGAAGTAAGAGAGTATAAAGAAGAGCTTCTGTGAAAATCACATACAAAATTAATGTTTTAACCTCAAGCCCCTTACTTGGGGATCCATTGACTATTGAATTCAGTGTTGAGGAGGTAGCCGCTTGCTTCCTGCCTGAAATAGCGAAAGAGCTTGGACTGCTCTGATTTCTGTTATCCATAGCCAGTGTGAACTGAATGTGCTGGCTACCTGAATTTGGAAGTAGTGGCCCAACCAAGTACTGTAGCATTAAGACCTTTGCTAGGGATTGAAGCTTTCAGTCCATAGGGTTGTACACCCCTTCCCTCATAGGACTAACTATGCAGTTTGAGAGGTCTCCCATACTTGGGCAAGTGGGTACGTCTCAGGGGACCATCATGGCCAGGCATGAATTCTACTTCTTATGGCTAATTCACCAGCTACAACCTAATCTGGAGAAGGCGGATCTTGCTTCAGTTATCCAGACTCTGGTGGCATCCTGGCTCAGTAACCATAATGTGTTGTATGGCAAGTTGACTTTCATTTTGTATAAAATGTGGCTGCTCAAGTCCTGATAGGAGCTAGGCAGTCAAATCACCAGGTAGCTGTATTGGTCTAGCTGGAGTAGTTGCTAGTATATTCCCAAGCACTTTAAAGCAGTGGTCCCCAACCTTGGGCCTCCAGGTGTTCTTGGACTTCAGTTCCCAGAAATCCTGGCCAGCAGAGGTGATGGTGAAGGCTTCTGGGAGTTGTAGTTCAAGAATATCTGGAGGCCCAAGTTTAGAGACCACTGTTTTAAAGCATTAGCTTTTAAATCCCTCTAAGGTATTTGAAAGGGATGTGTTGGCACTGTGGGCTAAACCGCAGAAGCCTTTGTGTGCTGCAGGGTCAGAAGACCAGCAGTTGTAAGATCGAATCCACGCGACGGAGTGAGCTCCCGTTGCTTTGTCCCAGCTCCTCGCCAACCTAGCAGTTCTAAAGCATGTAAATGCGAGTAGATAAATAGGTACCATCTTGATGGGAAGGTAAACAGCGTTCCGAATCTAAGTCGCGCTGGCCACGTGACAACGGAAACTGTCTTCGGACAAAACACTGGCTCAATGCTTGGAAACGGGGATGAGCACCGCCCCCTAGAGTCGAACACGACTGACTAAAATGTCAAGGGGAACCTTTACCTTTACCTAAGGTATTTGAAGGACCACATTCACTTATAGCAATTTATCAACTCTCTGAGGTTCACTGGAAGTTGTTTATGTGTACCTCCTTCTGTGAGACCGGTGGAGATGAAGAACAGAGCTTTCTCAGTGGTGGCCTCCTGCTTGTGGCATTAGGTTCCAGGACCCATTTTTACAGGCTTTCAAAAAGAGTTAACCAATTTAGCTTGGCCTATGATTAAGCTATTTTATTAAATATTTTTATAAGAATCATGTGTCATCCAGTCAATTCTACCTGGAAAATTTGACGGCACATGATGATGATGATTGTTTTTGCATTGCTTTATTGTCTTTGTAAATTTAATTTGGGTGCAGAGAGCTTTTCCTAAAATGTGGCATTTGAATGTTTAGACAACAAAAAATAAATAAAAAAATCTTATAAATTGACAAGGATTGGAAGTATTTTGGTAAAATATATAAAGGATTGAACTCCAGCTAAATAGATTTCTGCCCCCGATAGCGATGCAAAGTGTGAACTAAAATATTAGTTAAAAGATGGAAAATAACGGTGGAAAGTAAAACTCACACTCTGTGTGCTGTATGTGTGATTTGGCATAGCTGTAGCACCTTAGCATTTCCGGTTCTTCCTTTGTGTCAGATTTAAATTGAATCTCAGGCCTGGGTATAAGTGCGGCCTTATGTTCCTACAACACCCAGTTTGAATGCTGTTGTATGTTTATATAAGAAGTTATCTGATACTTCCTTGTGCAGATGGTCATCCATTCTTTGTTACATGTTGGACACATGCAGCTCCTCCCACACTAGTTGAGAGAGCCACTGATTGGCTAAAAGCTGCTGTTGGACACCTCTGGCCTCTTTCCCAAGCCTGAGATTCTGCATCCTTATGTGTTTGGCATTTCCCCCACAATCAGCTCTACACTGGACATCAAACAATGTATTTTAAATTGCAGATGCATTTATTCCTTGTTTTATCCTTTAAAAAGTGCATGTAAAGGAGAATTACATTTAGAAGGTGGACAACAATCTCATCCCATAAATACACAATGGACACACAGGAAAGCTCTGGGCAGCTATCTATTTTCTTGGTTTTCAGCTCACCCTGTCACTGAAGTCAGCCTCTAAAGTAAACAGTATGTATTGCGAAACACGCAGAATTAAAAGCTAAATCGCCAAATTCATTTAAAAATGACTAATTCATCAGTCCATATTCATTTAAATCATGGCCCCAGATGAATACGAATCAATAAAATTTTAGTGATTTTGATTTGTGAATTTGTTCGGCTATAAAATGGCCTCTCAGGGATGTAGGGTTACCAAAATTGTGTGAAAGCTTTCTCTGGATCCCCTCTAGAATCTCTCCAAATTTGGTGAAGATTGGATTTCAGAGAGGCTTTAATGTTTCTCCTCCACAATATCTCCCACTTTGGTGAACATTGGGTTTCCTCAAGCCAGTTGCTAAAGTGCACTTACCTGGGAGGCCCTCCTTGTGTGTGTACAACTCAGGTGTATGAAATCCAAAGTTCACCAAATATTTGGGGCATATAGAGGAGAGGCGGGGAAGCTCCCCTGTGAATCTGGTGTCTCTAGGTGCTTGGGAGGCTGTTGTACAGGATTTTAAATAAAAAATGAATTGATGAATTGATTTGTTGATTCATCAGAAAATTTATTTATAATTTGTGATTCATCAACCTTGATGAATCCCGAATCAACAAGAATTACGATTTTTCTAATTCATGCCAATCTCTAATTTAGAATAGTTTCTATGAAAGGAAAAATTCTTTCTAATTGCAGAAGGGTTGATAATCCAGTGAAGTTGCTAGTGAATTGAGATGCAATCATAAGAGTTATGCTGTTATGTTCTATAAAGTCCCTTTAGACATATTGACTCTATGAAATAGTGACTTCCAAAAGGTCCTGTCCTCTGCTCAGATCTTACAAACCCAAAGCCCTGACTTCTTTATTGAGTCAATCCATCTAATATTTGGGCTTCCTATTTTTCCTGCCGCTTCCAGTTTTCCCAGAATTATTTCCTTATCCAGTGAGTCTTGCTTTCTCATATACAATAGCCTTAATTCAGCTTTTCTTTTCTTTTTTTAGCTAACTTGAGGGAGTTCAGGTTTGATTTGATCTAGCACCCACAAATTTGCCTTTCTGGCAGTCCATGGCATTTGTAAAATTCTTTTCCAACACCATTTTTTGAATGAAATTTTTTGTCATCCGTCTTCACTGCCCACCACTTGCTTGCTTGCTTGCTTGCTTGCTTGCTTGCTTGCTTGCTTATTTATTTATTTATTTATTTATTTATTTATTTATTTATTTATTTACAACCATATACTTTGACTAGGAATACCACAGTGGAGACAGATGGTCTTCACATTGGTCTCTAGATACATCCTAACACTGAGAGAGTAGAATTTAATTTTTACCAGTGTCTTCCCATTCCCCTGTAGTCTTCTGCACCAACTCTCATCCTATTCCAGAAAGTCCTCCAAAATATCCTGAGTCAATTTTTGGTGGATACAGGAAGAGTCTTCTGTTCAAAGAGGGAATTAGTGAAAATCACCTTGTTCCTTTTCTGTCAGCATGAATTAGCTAGTGAGTACTCTGATCCAGCTTGCAGTAAGCAAGCATAAATACAGTAATAATAATACAACTTGAACTGTGAATTATTCTGCACATTTAACTTCTTTTTATCTTTAATAGTTTCTCCAAGGGCTGATTTAGGCATTATATAACCACATATAGGGCAAATCCAGATGCACTATTCCTTTGAAAAGGCCAAATCCTATTTAAAACAGTATATCCCTGGGGCAGCAAAGGGATATTTTGAAGCTAGCATCTAGCCGCTTTGCAGGCACTGTCATTGTCTGTTGCTCAGACCTTCTTGGTATTCCATTTATGGACCTGTTAGCTAATAATATGACAAACAACTTAAAATACAGAAAGTGAATGTTCCTTTTAGCAGCCTTCTGCTTCCAATGGGTTGAATTTCAGACAGATGGCAGGAACAGCTGGGGAGTTAGGCAATGAGGTAATATTAAGGGCCCAGCAGCTAAATTTGCTGACGCTTATAGGCAATTTTGATAGCTGAGAGGGTATATATCAGTTGTCAGGGTGTTTCAAACACATGAAAGACAGTGGTAAAATCATTGCTTTTTCTGATAAAAGCTTGCTTCTGAGTGGCATGGGACTGATTTTAAAATTTGTATTTTGCTTGCATAAAAAGGTTGTTTGGACATATACTTGTTTTAATGGACAGCTGTTGCAAAATTAATCATGTATGAATATAGCACAGTTTAAAAATGTGTAATCTGATTCAAAGTTGTATTGTTTCTGGGTTGTGGGTGTTGTTATTTTTGTAAAAAAACCCCACACATTTTGACCATGCCAATTATTGCTTATTGTCAAATTGGGTAACATCACTTCTTTTGTTAGTTTGCTTTCTGGCTGCAGCACATGTCTTCATGCAGCTTTTTAAACATGTTGGAGGAAGCCATATTCTGCCGTTAAGCCTGAAATTATGTAGATCTTGTGTGGGGGAGTACACATATAAACTCTGTGGCACTTGTCAGCCATGTAAACCCTCTGCATGTTCAGGATGAAGCTCTGCATAGGGGTCTGGCCAGGTGTGTTCAGCTGAATATGCTTGCAGTAATTCAGTGATTGGTCCTTCTTTACAAGGGTGGCAGATTGCACAAATACCGTTAACGGTGTTCAGCTAGACACATTTATGTTGCTCATCCAGAGCTTGAATGAACATGTGACGATCTACTGAATTCCTGGTTGTGGGGGACCCTTGGAACCCTACACACTTTCAGGTTTAATAATCACTCAGATGATAAAATTTGTCCACAGGTGAGAACAGCATTTTTGTCCTAAATATGAGCTATAACAATTCCACAAACAAAAAGAATCCAGCTGGGAACTGAGTTCTAATTCTAGCACTAAAATCCGTGCAGGCCACAATTCTATAATTTTTGTCATCTATCGAAAGTAGACATACATGTAGGGGCGGGGCTTTGTTGCGGTGCTGCCAGTAGCTCCAGAGAAGAGCTCTCTCTGGAAAAACTGGAACTGTATGATCCAGGATCCCCCTTTTGAAATGGGGATCGAAGGAGAGTCTAGGAGAAGTCTCTCTGAAGCAGATGGTGAGCAGCAGGGGGAGAAGAATGGGAGGCAAACCCGGACTTCTTCCCTCTGAAGAAATCACCCAGCACAGATCGGAGCGGGAGCCATATTTGGCACGGAGCCGTGAGTAACCCTTTACCGGGGAGAGGAGAACAACCAATATAAGTTTAAAATATATAACAACTAAGTAAGCTGAAGCCTTTGATTTATGAAACAGCCGCATTAAGCTGAAAATAAGAATGAAAATATTTGGCTGAAAGAAGAAAAGCTGCGGCGAACCTATCTTATCAGTCTTCCTTAAAAGCGAAACTAACTTTTAATACAGCAGACTGATTTCAAAGCCAAGAGAGTGAGACGGCAAAATAAATCTTGTGTTTCTGGAAAAGAAACCCAGATGGTTCTAATACCATCTGACAGGATTTAAGAGACGTGAGTTTTGTGAATGCAGTTAGATTGGGACATGTTTCTCTTTGCCTTATCCTGGACTCTGTGAACTGTTAATAACAGCATCTGGTTGTTTTTGGGAAAAGAAGGAAGGAGCTGACGTGGTCGACTGGACGGAGGAGCATCAAGGGGTTAATGGAAAGATCATAAGATGGGCTTCAAGGACAACGACTGGACAGTTTGAGACTCTGTGATTGTTGTTTTGTTTGCCGGACTGCATGTGAGACTGATAAGAGAAGCCTGCTAAACTCGGGAGAAGAAGAAATAATTGTGCCACTGTTATTTTGAAATTGCTGGGTTAAAAGTTGATTTTTATATTATAATGTTTGGATAAAGATTGGAGGGAGATCTAAGGGGAGGTTTATGATAAGGGGTTTGGATTGTTGATAAAATTGTGGAAACTGGTGAAGGATATATAAGGGGCGATCATTGTGTTTAAGGGCATAGTATTATCTATACAAACCCCATTCATTGGAAAGCCTGAGATGGCCTCCAAAAATTTAAGACAACAAATGGAGACTTGGTCTGTTCAATCCCGAAGTTTTGGAACAGTGGTACAAGAAATAGAAAAGGAATGACAGATTACTATGCAAAGGACAATAATAACAGGGTTTCAGCAAGTGAGTAAAGGTCTCAGCAAAATAGAAGATCTGATGAAAGTGACGAAAGAGGGGACATTAGATGCCAAACAAAACTTAAATGAAGCTGCACAAATTTTAGAACCATCTTTATTGGGCACGACACCAGGTAACATAGATGAGATAGAGAGTTATCCAGTGACCTATGCAGCTTCCAAAATTAAAAAGCATTATGTGAAACATCTCAAGAAAGCAGAGATACTGAAACAAGAGGATCTTATTGTGAAAATATGGGAAGTGACAAAAATGCATATTCTGTCAGATGGGCTGAAAGATTGTTCAGTTAAAAAGGAAACTGAACGATGGGATTTATTGTATAAATGGCTGCAGTTACCAGATAGTGTTGGAGTAGCATAGAATTAAACTAAAATTAAATGATAAGATGAAAACAGGAGGGTAATCAAACTGTGGAAAAGCAAAAAGTTGATTTGTTATTGTAAAATGAATTGATTGGATGATGGTATACTCTATGTTCTCCTATCCCCCTAACCCTTTTTCCCTCCCTTCCTATTTCCCCTTACTTTTTGTATTCCCTACCCTGTCCTTAAATAAATACTTTAAAAAAAAAAAAAGAAAGTAGACACACGTGTCTATCTCATGGCAGAACAAGGGTATAAGAGTTAGGGTTTTATTTCTTATTTTTTGTTTATTCCAGAATGCTCTTCTGAGCATTGCCTCTCTCTATTTTTAATCACTGTTTTCTGGCTTTGTACTGAGAATAGAGCAAGATCCTGCTTAGACATGCTCCTAAATTTTAAAATATGGCTTCTTTAAAATGAAAGAAATTGACTGATGAAGCTGATTGGCCATGCAGATTTTCTAGGAAGTCAAACAGAAGGTCATACATTAAAGCTTAGCAAGATACATTAGGCTATCGAGAGACCGTTCAGTAATTCCTGGCTATTCAAAAGAGACTCTCCCACCCCCAAAATATCCTCAAGAGAATTCTTGGCAACACAATATCTAGTTGAAAAATAATAATAAATTTAGGCGAACAGACCATGAATAATATATTCATGAACAGCATCCTTGAGGATACATTGGCAAACAATGCAAAACAGTCATAAAGCACCTACACGCTTTACAATTTTGGTGGAATGTTTGAATACACAGTATAGGGAAGGAATAAATTATAAGTAATACAGGAGACAGGGAGAAATGATAACGAGGGAGAAGAAGGGGCTCTTTTGAAATGGCTTTACCATCACTTGCATAGCTGAAGGGCTGAACACTTGTGTGGGTGGGGGAGGTGATTGTGTGGCCGCTGGAAGCCCATTCCATGAATACTTGGTCTGGGCCAGAATTTGAACAATGTCCGTGTGATACAAATAGCTGGCTGTTAGCTTGATCAGCAAACAATTTAAATTTCTTTTAGATCTAAGAAAACTAACCTGAAGGATAGCCAATGGAATCTACTAGAAGTGAAGACAGGAAAGCATATTCCGTGCTGGCCCGATACATTTTTGCTACCTGAAACTGAGCCCAACTGGGGCCAAGTTTCTAAAATCTCCCTGCACTGTTGAAATATCAACCAAAACACGTTATTGTAATTGGGAAACCTCACTTCCCATTTCCCTTCATTTTATGGGTAATCTATATATGTATTTAATTCCTGTTGGTTTTATGCCAGTTTTTGTCTAATGCATACAACAGTTATACATGACGTGAGGGAGTGGTCAGCAGAGATGCCTTGGCAGGCTATCTCGTCCTGGCTTGGGGTTCCAGGATAGTATATATAACAAGAGTGTGTAAAGTGTTGGAGAAAGTGAAAATCTTGCATACAACTTAACACTGGAGTTTGGTGTGAAAGGGGCTTCACAACCTAACATATCTATGCATTGCTGCTAACTAATTAGCAGAGTTCTTTTTTTCCCTACCTCTGGCTTGCCCTTCCTCTGTTCCCGTTTGTTTGTTTGCTTCGCTTCTGTTGTTTGTTTGCCCTCCTCTTTGACATACAACTATGTGGGTGTATTTTATTTTATTTCTTTTGTTTTGTTTTTTTTCTAAGTTAGCTTTCTGGTATAGGGACTGAAGATCGGCTCACAAATGGTTAAAAAACAGAGGGAAATTAAAACATAGTAAGAGCTGCCTGGATAGGATGAGGTCAAGAGTTCAATTCCCTGCTGTATATCCTGGAAGAAGAGCCAGCTGTATAGCCTTGGGCAAGCTGCACAGTTCCAGGGTGCCACTAGAGGAAGGGAAGAGGAAACCACTTCTGAGAACTCCACCTGTACCTGGAAAACCCTGGAAAAGTTTGCCATAACTCAGAATCCCCTTGATGACACATCATCATCATCAAATTATAACATGTAAAAAAACTCTTGAACACAAAATAATAAATGTACAACATCCCACAAAAAGAACACCAGATAGACACATTCCACCTTTCTTTTGTTAAAACTCTGGAAGGGGACCATCCTAACCTCACAGAGGAGGGCATACCACAACTTGAAAGCAGCCAGTGAGCAGATCCTATCTAATGTCCTCACCAAGTATTCCTGTGAGGGTGGCAGGATGAAGAGAAGGACCTTCTCCAAAGAACCTGAAATGGTCAACTCTTATTGTTGGAATTATTGCACCCACGCATGTTGCCTTTAAGAGGTTTTAGCCGGGAGAGATCCTCTCTGGACTGAGGTGAATATCAGTCAATCCAGTAGCAGCCAACTGTTCCTGCTCTGCCTCTGCAGAATTTTTGCAGAATTTTTGCAGAATGCTGTTTGTCTTGATCTGTCAGTAAAATGGAACCATTTATTCTTTTTGCTAATGGCATGGAGTAGAGACAGGACAGAGTAAAATAGAAAAGTGGAATGGTGCAGGAAGAATCCTGAAAAAAGCAGCAAGACTCTCTGGCTTTCCAGGGAACAGAACTCCATTTGCATGGGGGAACATTCCATTCCTTTGCACTTTTTTTTCTCCATAATCTCACTAGTGGTAGCACCCCAGCTCTATTCAAGGTAGCACAAAGTTTTGTTCAATCCGTTAGTCACAGGCAGTTACAGTGGGAACTCCCTTCTTAGACTACCTCTCCCTTTCATCCCATATGGTAAAGTTTTCCCTTTCTGGATGCAGATATCACATGGTGCTTTTTAACAAAAAGAAGGTAAGCTTCTTTGCTTCATGAGGTAAGGTGAAGGAATGCATGTGGATGAAGAAATGGTAAGTGACAACAATTGAGATGCAAGGTGAAAAAAAGAAACAGAGCAAAGCATGATAGATGACATTTCTGGAAAACCACCAGATCTCGTCTAGAGATGGACACAAACTGCTGGTTTGGTGGTTCATGCTGGTTCATCCTTTAGACAAACAAGTGCTCTGCACTTCCCAGCCCCACCTCCTCTGGCAGAGACCCACTTAGAGGTAGCACCTGAATGAAGCAGAGCTGGGGAGGCAGGGCACTGCCTCTGAGTGGGCGCCTGCCAGAGGAGGAGGAGCTGGGAATCACTAAACACTTTTTCGGCCAAAGTACGAACCAGCACAAACCGGTGATTCGTGTCCATCTTTAGACTCCCATCCAACCTTACCATCATAATAAGCTATCTGTATTTTAAAAAGTGACGAATTAGCTATAGTGGTAGGAACAAAATTCTGGAAAAAAGAGCTTCAGTCAGTATATTCATTTTGGCAAGTGGCTGAAAGTTACTCATTCTTCATATTAACTCATTAAATTTAGGAGAACCTGTGCGCTCAGCCTGGCTGAGAGTGTGCTTTCCCTGTGAGATAAACTTTCATATCCTTTATAATTGCAATAGGGAGTGTTTCACAATTGCTCTACTAAATCCTCAAAACAAATATCTTTGTCTTTGTGTCAATTTAGTAAAAAAAATTATTGTGTAGTATATGGTTGAAAAAAAAGGAAGGTATCATCCTTTTATCTGCTGGTGCAATTTCATGATGGACTGAGGTGTGAAATAATTAGAGCTCTGGTGCAGAAATTATCTCCTGTCTATGGATGGATGTTTAAAGACTAATCACTCACAAAATGGGAACAGAATAATGGAAGAGGTGAGGAGAAGCTTGAGTGATTGCCTTTCTCAAATATTTCATTTTCTTAGTGAAGGTTCCCAACTGAAAGTGTTTTCCATGAGAACACACCTTGTGTGTGTGTGTGTGTGTGTGTGTGTGTGTGTGTGTGTGTGTGTGTGTGTGTGTGTGTGTGTGTGTGTGTGTGTGTGTGTGTGTGCGCACTCACCACACAAAGCAACATGGAGATAAGTTGGATTGCATCAATTTCTAATAATGAGGTATCCAGTTTCTACTTTGTGAGATAATTTTGCCAACCTACAGTAGCTATAACTCTTACACAGCTATTATGGAAGAAGAACATCTGTTTCTAGCTATAAATCTGTCATGTAACCAGTAAATTCCAACAAGGAGACATTACACGTTTATAACTTAAGAGCCCACAATAGCACAGATAAAAACAATATGTCTTGCTGAACAGTTGCAATGTCACCTCGAGTTCACTTGGAAGTATAACAGTCTTATAACACACACTTTCATTATGTTTTTACAAGTGTGACAGTTTACTATAGACACAGACTTCCGAAAGTGCCTCCTGCCAGATTTTTTACTTCTCTACAAATGAGAGATCTTAGGCTGGAGAAAGACATAATGCAAAAGGAAAGCTCGTGGTACGTTCTTCAGCCATGCTGTGAGCCCACTTTCACTGCTTTCCATGAGGCAAGCAAAATGGGTGAACAGTAAGGAACAGCTAAAGACAGTGCGTGCCTAGATAGCTCAGTCTTTTAGGTATCTGACTCCAGAGCCTTAGTTAGGAGTTCAATTCCCCACTCTGCCTCCCATGATAAGAGACAGCCTGTGTGCCCTTGAGCGAGCTGCACAGTCCCAGGGCACCCACCAATGTGAACAGTAAACCACTTCTATGTATTCTCTATCAAGGGTCACCAGAAGTTGTAACTGACATAACCTGACAGCGCAAGGACAGCCCTTTAAGGATTCTTGAGACATTAGCTGAAATCCAGTAGTAAGTTACTACTAGAGTAGGCCCATTGAATCAATGGAATGTACATAGGAATTGACTCACCAAATCCCTGCTCTAGTGGTGACTTGCTACTTGATTTCAGTCACTGCATCTTTGTGAATTATAGTAAAAGCTGATCAGAGGATGTGCTCAAAAATGGAATTAGATTTTAATTTTGACCCCTCATGAAGTGGTCTGGTGTGATCTATTTTCCAGTGGTTGCACACAGCACATAGGGAATTAACCCCCAGCCCAGTCCTGATCCATACCCAAGCTGGACCTTTTTGGGGCCAGGCTAGAGTGATTCTGCATCAGACAGAAAGGTTGCTTTAAGGGAGACTGCGCCTGTTAAAATGATCCTTCTCTGTGTGATGAAGCATAAACCTTTGCAGCCCTCTGATTGTACCCAGCTTTCCACCTCCTTTCTGTATGCACAAATCACAAAGTAGTTGCCCTTAGTTATCATATATCTGTCTACGTATAAACAAATTTATAAACAAAACCAGATTCTCCAATGTCAACAGTTTCACTTCTTCTTTCCTTTTCTTACTGTTTAAGTTGCAGTAGATTTCTTATAAGAATGGGTTAAAACCTCTGGAGGTCTCTTATCCTGGAGAAAAAGCATGTAACTGAGGTATGCCAGGGGTGTATAAAAATTATGTGTGGCATGGAGAAATGAGATAGGGAGGGAATTTTTTCCCTTCCTTTTCTGTCATAATACTAGAATATCTGGGGGCAATGCAATGCAATTGAGCGGTGAAAGAAAATACTTCTTCAGACAGTACATAACTAAACTGTGGGATTTCCTCAGGGCTGGCCATAGGGGTAGTTGAGCTTGGCGGTGCAGGACCCCAAGCTGAATGGAGCACCGAACAGATCTGAGGGGGCACCAAGCGGAGCCCAGGAACTGTTCTTTTAAAAATGTACTTTTTGCAGCAAGGTGGGGTGGCGAAAAGCAAGTGTTTGCACTTCTCCCTTGAAATGCACAGATCTGAGTATCACCATTTTGGTTATACACAATCTGATGGCGGCGGTCCAGCCAGCTCCCTCTTCTATTGTGATGGGTCCTTGTGGCAGCTGAGGATGGTGTTGGGGCATGCTGGGAGGCTGATGCAGGTCTCGGAACAGGTGTGTGTGTGTGTGTGTGTGTGTGTGTGTGTGTGTGTGTGTGTGTGTGGGTGTGTGGGTGAGTGAGTGAGTGAGTGAGTGAGTGAGTGAATAAACTGTTTATGTTTTGTAGTTACAAGGGGGGCATAAGAGGTATACACAGATCTTGAATTACATGGGGGGGGTCTGCAGACCCATTACCCCAGCAATGTTAAAGAGAGACATGTCTAAGTTTTTTTTGTTCAGCCTTCTACTGCGGGTTCTTTGGGTGATTTTCTTTGATTAACATGAATCAAATGATTCTTTGATCAGCATAGCATTTGTTCATTTTTACAATTTCCTGTTTCATGTCATTTCATCTAGATACAAAACAGTGGAGCACAGCTTCGCACAAGCAGGCACGGGTCTGTATAGGGAACAGTAGCAGAGCCCCCAACGTCACTTCATGCCTACCACTACTCTTCTCCTGGGATGTGCTTCGCTGGCATGGTGAAGGGCCAGCTAACTGAGACAAGGGGAACAATGCTGAGCAGGTGGCTGTTTCTGGCTGCAGATGTGCAAGTGGAAATAGGAAGTACACTTTGGGGAAGAATGGGCATTTTAACCCATTATTTTAAGGCACACGGAACTGGAGGAGAAAGAGATGGCTGAGAGGTGGAGGCTGACAGAATAAGGAAAAAACTCCATGAGAGATAGAGACAAGGCCTGGAAACCTAACTCGTTGCCATTCTGTTTTCTACAGCCATCCTGAGACATGTTCTTGCTTGAGGTAAAGCAGCAAATCATGTCTCTACCAACTCAAACCAAGGAATGTGACATTCAAAGCTAGCCAGACTATTCTGACATGTGAGGCAGACAATTCCACAAGAACATCTTGTCATCCCTGGCAGTAAAGTTTCAACGATGACAAACTAAACAGCTAACCATTTTTGCCTTTTCATGACACCCCAAATGTATTGTCTAAGACGACAGTTCACTCTGCTTGCTGTCTTCAGGCAGGCTTTTCCTTAATGACTGGTGGTTTGAATGTGGTTTTGAAATGGATTGTACTGATTTTATTTACTGTTTTTAATATATATTACTTGTTTAATTCTTTTAAAACATTGTATACTTACTTGTTTTTAGCTTTTAAATATTGTTTAACTTATGTAAGCTGCTTTGGGTCCTTTCTAAGGAGAAAGGTGGGATAAAAATATTTTAAATAAATAAATAATAGGAACGGCCATATTGGCTTCACAGATAGAACAGGCTGAAATAAAGAACCCAGAAGTGGATTTTTGGAGTCAGGCAACCCTGCAAGCCACCTACAGCCTGGGGAAGGCTTCTCCTCTCTTTTCTTTTCTTTTTTTGTGGTATTCCTTCTTAGCAGCTGCCCTTATGCTGAGCTGGTGTCATAACAAAATCTTGTACCTGTGTTATGTGACCACAACAGGACTCCTGTGGTTCTCTTGTGAAATTGCAAGCTGGGTGTAATAGAAAACTACTGCATCTCCTAGCAAGACATCAGACAGATTAAAGAGGTAGTAGGGATGTCCGTTAATTGATGCAGTTGCAATATACTGAAATAATGTCTGCATCTACTACCATGATATATTATGCACAATTAGACTTGGTATTGTGTTTGGAGAGCTGAGAAATATATAACATAAAAGCCAAGAAGAATATGGATCTTAGGTAGGGTTGCCAGATAAATGGGTACCAAAAGGAGGACATAAAAAGACAAAAAAGGGAACAGAGGAGCATGTATTGAATGTTTCATTTGAATCGTTCCGGATTAAACCCACAATCAATACAATTTTATTACAATAGCTGCCAATAAAGGTCTCTTAGTGAACCAACCAAGAAACAGTCATCTTAAAAAATAAAAATAAATTCAATGGAGGTTTTTATTCAAAATACCAAAAAAACATTTAAACAGCCGATTGTACAATTATTACCTTATACTCTTTATTAATTACATGACATATCCTGGTTCCTGCTGTTGTTGCTCCTTCACTTGCGCCAAGACGAGCACTGTGAGAAGGTTCTCCTTTCTTTCCTGCCTCCTTTTCTTGTGGCAGCAGTGGTGGCGGCTGCCGCCTCTTCTCCCTCTACCTCTTTCTCTGGCAGGCACCTGGCACGGAGCCCCGCTCTTGCTCTGGCTTCCCTTCCCTGCAGCTTCACTTCTCTGCTAGACTTCCTCAATCTTTTCTAGCTGCCGCCTCCTCCTCTCCTTTCTCGACTCCTGCTGCTTGCTCAAATACCTCTGGTCAAACCCACAAACTTTTTTTCCCCTTTAAAAAAAAAGATCCTGCCCTTCTCCGGTCGCCACTCTCTCTCTCTCTCCTCTCTCCTTTTGTTTTGCCCATTCCATCTCACTCGTGAGATCTCTATCTATCTATCTATCTATCTATCTATCTATCTATCTATCTATCTATCTATCTATCTATCTATCTATCTATCTATCTATCTATCTATCTATCTATCTATCTATCTATCTATCTATCTATCTATCTATCTATCTAGTCTCTGTGTGTATGTACGTACGTACATACGTACGTACGTACGTACATACATACATACATACATACATACATACATACATACATACATACATACATACATCTGGGTAGAGGGGTGGCATATAAATAAAATAAATAAATAAATAAATGTGTGTGTGTATGTATGTATATATATATAAACATATACATACACACACATATACATACACACACACGTGTGTGTGTATATATATGTATGTGTGTGTGTGTGTGTATATATATATGTATATGTATATGTATATGTATATGTATATGTATATGTGTATATATACACACAGAGACTATGTATGTATGTATGTATGTATGTATGTATGTATGTATGTATGTATGTATGTATGTATGTATGTATGTATGTATGTATGTATGTATGTATGTATAGCATGCACACACACACACGTATGTATATATGTATGTATCTTGCTCTCCTTTCCATGCTAGTCTCTATGTGCAGCTTGTTCAAAATGAAGCACGAAGTCACCTCCAGAAGCAAGGGCTCCATGTGGGTGTGGCTGATTTACAGCCCAAAGTAGTGTCTTAGATTGTGACTCCATCAGAGACTGCTTTCCAACTTCCACCTCTCCCCCTCCCATCCAAAATTATAACATAAAATATTACAAAAGCCAGACATCTTAAAGGTCTTTAGCTTTGCCTGCCAGACGGAGGACATTAGGCTAAAAAGGAGGACATGTCCTCCTTTTGCCAGATGTCTGGCAACCCTAATCTTAGGTAAATAAGCTGCTTGTTCATTTGGTAGTAGATGTAGGCCCACACAGAGGATTTAAAGAGCTCTTTCTCTGATGGTGGGAAAGGAGAACATGTTTAACCTCTACTCTTCCCAGATTTAATAGCTACACTGATGTCTCACTTTTTCTCCAAAAATCTCAAGGTGGCATACAAAATGTTCTGCTTATGTACCACTCCATAGTGCTTAAACCACTCTTTGGGTGGTTTTCAATTAAATTATGCAGGCTACACAATGCCCCCCCCCCAAGCTCATTTTACCTATCTCAGAAGGATAGAAGGCAGAGTCAAATGTGAACTAGCTATCTGATTGAACTCAGGTCATGAATAGACTCTTCACTGCAGTACTGCAGCTTAACCACTGCACCATGAAGCACACATGAGTCTCCCTCTCTTTATCCTCCCAAAATTCTGTGAGGTAGGTTGGGCCAAAGAAGAGTGATGACAGGTGATTGCCTAGTGAATTCCATTAGATCTCCCAAGTGTCACACTCCTGCCACTACCCCCAAACTGGCATTCTGGCTCTTGATAAACAGGTAGTCTTACTTTTGTCTGCTTTTGTTATGTCTTACTTTTCAAATACTTTAAAAGGCATCTCCATGTATGTCTATCTGCATTTAATCAGGAGGGCACCATTGTTTGCTCCATTGGATTTATTTGGATTATGACCTCATCCTGTTACCGTACATTGGGACTCAGTGCTGCTGAACTGAACAGGACTGCAGAGTAGACATACCTGGGGTTGTCTTGTGGGTGTCCATAGAGGCTTAAAAGGGTTTTAATTCATTTGTCCTGGTATTCAAATGTTAATGCAAGTGGCCTATGGGGGAAGTTTGTCATTAAACCTTGTTTACAGTACCGTGTGTGATTGCTTGAGCGCACAAAGAAGGTCTGTGTTTGTCTTCCTGATAAGTTTAAGATTGGTTTTCAAATTAGGGTTACATTCAGCTGGGGCAATTAAAGCTATAGCTGGCTGATTTCCACTTAAGATATGCTTGGTGGTTGCGGGCGTAAACTGATAGGAATGCAAGAATTGGGTGGTGTGATAACCATTTAATGTTTTTACATTTATTACTACTTAATTGGTTTTTGGGTTCTTGTTGGTGCAGAGTATGAGGGAGTTAGCTAGTGGAAATAAGAAACAATGTTACTGACATCAATATGAATGACATGTACATAGGAATTGTGAGCAGCCTAACGCAGAGAAATCTGCTGTGAAAACTCTCCACGTGTGACACGCCATCTTAGGGACTGCTGATGCTATCATATCACTTGGAATATACCTCTCCAATCTTGGACACTGTGACTGTGGGAAATTTTTTAAAGGCAATGAAATAGTTTTAAATGTTTTGAATAGCAAATTATACTTTGAAGTTACAAACGAATAAAATTGTCCCAAAACCATCCCATCTGTTGCCCAACAGCAGCCGCTCCTGATGTCAGAAAAGTGGTAGAAACATCAGATGCACAAGCTAAAAAAGCTTCATGATTCAAGTCAGCACCCAAAACAAATCATGTAGTCATCAAGGAACATCACAGGATTCCTTGAACTATGATACATTGCAAATCAGGATTAAATGAAGTTGTCAGTTCCGGTAAAAGTAGGCCGACTTACTGAATGAGGCTTGTTAAGTCAACACTTAAGTAAGTCTTGTTGACTCACTAGGTCTACTTTTGTTGTGGTTAACAACTGAATTTAGTCCTTGAATGTTAGACAAATTGCAATAATTAAAGTTGAAATTATGAAATAGATAGGGTCTATTAAAGTGAACAGAGTGGACAGGTGGACAGAGTGCCTGAAGAACGATGGATGGATGCTCATAACATGGTACAGGAGGCAACAACAGAAACCATTCCAAAGAAAAGGAAATGCAAGAAAGCAAACTGGCTGTCCAACAAGGCCTTACAAATAGCAGAGAAGAGAAGGGAAGCCAAATGCAAGGGAGATAGGGAAAGTTACAGAAAATTGAATGCAGACTTCCAAAGAATAGCAAGGAGAGACAAGAGGGCCTTCTTAAATGAACAGTGCAAAGATATAGAGGAAAAGAATAGAAAGGGAAAAACCAGAGATCTGTTCAAGAAAATTGGAGATATTAAAGGAACATTTCGTGCAAAGATGGACATGATAAAGGAGAAAAATGGGAGGGACCTGACAGAAGCAGAAGACAACAAGAAGAGGTGGCAAGAATACACAGAGGAATTATATCAGAAAGATTTGGATATCCCGGACAACCCAGGCAATGTAGTTACTGACCTAGAGCCAGACATCCTGGAGAGTGAAGTCAAGTGGGCCTTAGAAAGCATAGCTAACAACAAGGCCAGTGGAGGTGATGGCATTCCAGTTGAACTATTTAAAATCTTAAAAGATGACGCTGTTAAGGTGCAAAACTCAATATGCCAGCGAGTTTGGAAAACGAAGCAGTGGCCAGAGAATTGGAAAAGATCCGTCTACATCCCAATCCCAAAGAAGGGCAGTGCCAAAGAATGCTCCAACTACTGTACAATTGCACTGATTTCACATGCTAGCAAGGTTATGCTCAAAATCCTACATGGTAGGCTTCAGCAGTATGTGGACCGAGAACTCCCAGGAGTACAAGGTGGATTTCAAAGGGGCAGAGGCACTAGAGACCAAATTGCTAACATGAGCTGGATTATGGAGAAAGCCAGAGAATTCCAGAAAAACATCTACTTCTGCTTCATTGACTATGCAAAAGCCTTTGACAGTGTGGACCACAGCAAATTATGGCATGTTCTTAAAGAAATGGGAGGGCCTGACCACCTTATCTGTCTCCTGAGAAATCTATATGTGGGACAGGAAGCAACAGTTAGAATTGGATATGGAACAACTGATTGGTTTAAAATTGGGAAAGTAGTATGACAAGACTCTATATTGTCTCCCGGCTTATTTAACTTATATGCAGAATGCATCATGTGAAAGGCTGGACTGGATGAATCCCAAGACGGAATATCAACAACCTCATATATGCAGATGATCCCATTCTGATGGCAGAAAGTGAGGAGGACTTAAAGAGCCTCTTAATGAGGGTGAAAGAGCAGAGTGCAAAAAAAATGGTCTGAAGCTCAACATCAAAGAAACTTAAGATCACAGCCACTGGTCCCATCACCTCCTGGCAAATAGAAGGGGAATATATGGAGGCAGTGACAGATTTTACTTTCTTGGGCTCCATAATTGCTGCAGATGGTGACAGCAGCCACAAAATTAAAAGACACCTGCTTCTTGGGAGGAAAGTGATGACAAACCTAGACAGCATCTTAAAAAGCAGAGGCATTACCTTGCTGACAAAAGTACGCATAGTCAAAGCTATGGTTTTTCCAGTAGCGATGTATGGGAGCTGGACCATAAAAAAGGCTGACCGCCGCAGATTTGATGCTTTTGAATTGTGGTGCTGGAGGAAACTGTTGAGAATCCCCTGGGCTGCAAGAACAAACCTATCCATTCTGAAGGAAATCAACCCTGAGTGCTCACTGGAAGGGCAGATCCTGAAGCTGAGGCTCCAATACTTTGGCCATCTGATGAGAAGAGAAGACTCCCTGGAAAAGACCCTGATGTTGGGAAAGTGTGAAGGCAAGAGGAGAAGGGGACGACAGAGGACGAGATGGTTGGACAGTGTCATCAAAGCTACCAACATGAATTTGACCCAACTCTGGGAGGCAGTGGAAGACAGGAGGGCCTGGCGTGCTCTGGTTCGTCAGGTCACGAAGACTCAGACATGACTTAACCTTTAAACAACAATAAAATGTAAGGGGAAAAATAATTTCATTAGAACTATGCATTTTGTCTTTACACAAAAATATCACTGTTTTGTTACAGTGCAAATGAGAACATATATTTTACATTTGCACTATGTGAAATCTCAATTTGTTTTTAAATTTTGGCTTCTTTATGTTTCATTTGCCTATTTACCTTTTTATCCTTACATATTATGGGTCAGACCCTGACTCGATTAGCTATAAAGTGAGATGAGTTAGCCATCCAAGTAAGTCTTAATGATTTCAGTATATCACTGAAATATGTACATATGTAACAGAATTCAATATTCTAGTATTTCAATGTAGAGTCTGTTTTATTGGAATGCTGTGGGAAGAATTATCTACGATGCTGTTAAATATGCCGGCATACCATGTGTTTTGTTCTGTGAATGACTCCTACTTGATAGGGAATTAGAAATAATGATGGCTCATCTAAATTCTGACAAAATGCAAAATAATAAACATTTTAGAATTCTTTGTGTGTGTTTTAAAGAGGGTATATAATAGACACCGTCTTCTGTGTTTCTTTATTCTTTTTTTCATTTTAAAGAGAATGAAATTATATTCATTGCTGTCATCTGCTATCAAAAACGTCTGCACGTTGATATATTAAGTTGCTCAGTCAGTTACCAAGTTGGCTTTAAGGAACTACCTCTATTTCTGGATCAGTTATAGTATGCAATAAAAAGAACACTATAAGGGAATTGGTCTCCAGAATTTAAAAACAAAAAACAAAACCACAATTATTTAGAAAGGTCCTTATGGCAGGAAAAAAAAAGAGATAGATTTAATTTGAAGGGAGTTTGAAGGTGACACAACAAGTCACCTTTATTATCATTCTTCTTGTAACATAAGCTAATATGATAGTAATAAGAGATGAGCAATAATTGATGCCAGTCATCAACAATGGTGTGTATGATCCATGATTTGTGTAATTCTTGTAACCACAGAGGTTGCCAACTGACTCACCAGAGCTAGGGAACATTAATGTCCCTCATCTAATCAATCATTTATTTCTCCATCAGAAGCCAGTCTCTTGGCTATATTTTTCTTTTGCAATTTGTCCAGTAGTCTATTTCCCAAAACAAATATGTCTTTCTGTAATAGAAGGCCACCACTTTGCCAGGGCCTGAAAGCAAAAGGCCTTTCTTCTGTTGGAGCAGAAGATTTCATTAAAAGAACGAGATTGTGCTCTGGTACGGTTCTGATGGTAGGTGATCCTCCAATATAAGGCCATGTCCCCAATTATGAATGCCAACTGACTTGGGCCTTAAATGTGTACAAAGTGCACGGTCATTTCCTCCACTCTTGTAGAAACTAAATTTCTTCTTGTTTCACCTGTGGATTTGGAGATGAACCATTTAAAATTACATCTAAAACTCTTATGGGCTGAAGGGTGATTATTGTGGGCATCAGCCTTGATGAACACCATCATACAATTACTAAAAAGGGAATGGCACTTTAAACGTTGTTGTTGTTAATTTATTTTACAGGGCTGTTTGATCCAGACTACGATCCTGGAATGATCCAGTGCTTTGTTTTTAACATCTTATGCCATGCTGTGTTTTTTTAAATCTAGATTTTCCTTTCTCTCATGCCTGTTGTTTGTGTTTTTTTCAGTGGTCCCCAACCTTGGGCCTCCAGATGTTCTTGGACTTCAACTCCCAGAAATCCTGGCCAGCAGAGGTGGTGGTGAAGGCTTCTGGGAGTTGTAGTCCAGGAACATCTGGAGGCCCAAGGTTGGGGACCAGTGGATAGAAAAAAGATTGGTTCAAATACGATGCTGGAAACTTTCCAATCCAGGTGGGGGGGGGGCTGAATTAAACCAGAACTTCAAAAGTGGGCAAATGGTGAAAGTGCTGTCTCCTTTCCCAATCTAGATCAGCTCCCTTTAATTTTAAATTTGTGTTAACCAAACATTAATTTTGTGTATAGCATCTTATCTACTTCGGCTCTCAGACACAAACGTAATAACTTGAACAACTAAATCATTGCCGTTCCATAGCATCCAAAATTCACTCTACTTGTGGGTAGGTTTGTCCATGTATATTTAGAATTGGTGTGTAAAGCTAGTGGGGTACATTAAAGAATAAATAAGTTCAATTAAATGCTCTGTGTACTTTATATACAATATGACTCCTCTCTGCCTTTTGATTTGTCCACATAGTGGTATTGTTTCCAATAATTCTAGCATTGTTCTGGGTCATTCTTGTACCTTTTCCAGAAGATTTAAATCCCAGTATTTGCATCCACATATGGAAAAGGTATTTGCTGCTGAACGTACTGGTTTCACTAGGTTGTTCTGGTACCACCCATCTATACAAATCCAAAAGTGTTTACTGATGCCTCACTCCCAACACAGACTGTCCTCTCTTTTTGCCTATATTTCCACCCTCTGCACACTTCAGTTTTTCTTCACTTCCTTTTGTTATTTGTCCACAAGATGTGATGGAGTCATAATAGACCAGCAGAAACAAGTCCACAAGGAAACATCATCAAATGACATCCACCCACTGAGTTTGTGGATCAGCACAGAATAAAGGCATTACTAGGGTTCACATGGTCAGCTCCTGCACATCAAAAATGCATCACAACCCAGTGCTGGTATAAAAACCTCTGGAAAGCAAGGTTTTCTGTCATAGTTTGACTCTGTTGATACTAGTTTCAGCCCTGATTTTATATGGATGCCAAGAGGTATTACCCGTATCATGAGTGTGAAGAAAATTAAACAAACACTCAGGGTTGACAGGCTGTCACAAACAGGGCAATTGCAGGGTGACAAACAGAATAATATTTCTTATCAATTAAGATTCTACCTACCAATGTTGTCATGGCCACCTACAAATCAACGTGACAGACTGCATATATACTCCGAGGCATGTAGCTCTGTACAAAGCTGCTGCTGCTACAGGATGAATGACCCACATTGCACCCAAATTTGACTTGGTCCTCAAAATTCAGGAGCAGTGATGTGCAGTCACTGTGCAGTCCTCTACCATTTTCATGCACATATAATCTATCTCCACTTGACTTCCCAGTCAAGTGCAAAACCACAAAAGCCTTAGATGGCTGGCACCAGGCAAGGGTGTCATGGATTCTTGTTCTTCTTGGTGTGCTTTTTCATGACAGTAGCATGCCAATAAATCCTCTGTATGTGCCCTACAGTGCTAAATGAATGAAGGGTTGCTGACCAGAATTGTGTACTCAAGCTTGATCTTCTAGCCAATAGGATTTGGCAAGCAGCTGCAGAACCCTGCAAAGCAAGAAATACAGTCTGCAGTTTTATTGGAAGCCCAAACAAGGCATTTGAGCAGTTATACCCACCCCTGATGCCAGCTCGCCTCTCTCCTTCATGATTCAAATCAGGGAAAGAAATATCAGCTCTTGAAATGTTTTTAAAGCAACTTTCATGTCATGCACACGAACATAGGTGATTGTCCATGTTAATGTAGCAGAAGGCTTGTTTTAAAATCAAATAATTATCAGATGTTACTAGGGACGTGGTGGCACTGCAGGTTAAACCGCAGAAGCCTCTGTGCTGTAAGATCTGTAGATCTTCAGCTGTAAGTTCGAATCCACGTGACAGAGCGCCCGTCGCTCATCCCAGCTCCCGCCAACCTAGCGGTTCGAAAGCATGCAAATGCAAGTAGATTAATAGGGACCACCTCGGTGGGAAGGTAACAGCGTTCCGTGTCTAAGTCGCACTGGCCATGTGACCACGGAAGATTGTCTTCGGACAAAATGCTGGCTCTATGGCTTGGAAACGGGGATGAGCACCGCCCCCCTAGAGTCGAACACGACTGGACAAAAATTGTCAAGGGGAACCTTTACCTTTACTTTGGATGTACTATTGTACAGCAATTATAGTAATGAGTAAGGAACATTTCCTATACAAGATTGATTAGAACACTGCTGGCTGGGAATGCTTGGGTCTGGAATCCATAAACTTCGTCTATATGATATTCATATTTTTCTGTGTATAAGACACCCCCACTTCTCTAACCCCAAATTAAGGAATCAATGTTTTAAACATAAAATATAATAGATTTTTATTTAGTAATTAGGTAACCTTTACATATCAGTACTATCATATTATGCATCACACTTAGCTTTGAGCATATCAATATATTAAGCCTCTGGGCTCAGAATGCTCGGACATTACCAGTCTCTGTTGCATCTGAGCACTGCCTACATGCTTCACCTCCAACAAGGTATGTTCCAATTACTTTGTTGAGCATCAGCTGATGTTAGTTATATAAGGGTCATGATTGGAGGAAAATAAATCTCCTGACTGTAGGAAGCTAAGCCTCATGATTGGAGGCAGCCTGTTTGTAGAGGCAAGGTATGGGCAGTTTTGCAATCATGCGTTTCTCTCCTTGGCTTACTTCAGTGTATAAGATGACTCTCCGTTTTTAGCCTAAAGATTTTAGATAAAAATATCATCTTATACACAGAAAAATTGTGTGTGTGTGTGTGTGTGTGTGTGTGTGTACATACATACACACAGTGGTGCCTCGCATTACGACGTTAATTCATTCCAGCGAAATTGCTGTAGAATGAAAATGTTGTAATGCAAAAAGAAAAAAACCCATTGAAATACATTAAAACCCGTTTAATGCGTTCCAATGGGCTGTAAACCCACCGTCCAGCTAAGACCCTCCATAGGGTGGCCATTTTCACTGCCTGTGCAGCGGGGAATCCATCCCAGAAAACAGCGGGGGGCTATTTTGTTTACCCGGTGGCCATTTTGAAACCGCTGATCAGCTGTTGGAAAAATCGTCGTTTTGCGAAGAATCGGTTCCCGAAGCAGGGAACCAATCATCGCAAAGCGAAATTCCCCCATAGGAAACATTGAGTTCTGGATATTGAGGGGCAAACCCTGCATAGCGCTGCACAAAGGGTCTGCTCCCTGCTGTATTTTCAGTTGCCCTTCTCCCATGGCAGAAGACCAAATTACCTCTATCTCTTTTAGAGCATCCCCAAGACTGATGGCCATTCACCCTTGCTAGGTCCAATATTGTACCTTTGAACTTAGCACAGGGCAGATACATATATGGGTTTATCCACAGAACTGGGAGTCTACCCTTGTGGTCAGGTAGTGGCTGAATCCTTCCAGCATATGTTGTTTTGTGTGTTTAGTCGTTTAGTCGTGTCCGACTCTTCGTGACCCCATGGACCAGAGCACGCCAGGCCCTCCTGTCTTCTACTGCCTCCCGGAGTTGTGTCAGGTTCATGTTGGTTGCTTCGCAGACACTGTCCAGCCATCTCATCCTCGGTCGTCCCCTTCTCCTCTTGCCATCACACCTTCCTAACATCAAGGTTTTTTCCAAGGACTCTTTTCTTCTCATGAGATGGCCAAAGTACTGGAGCCTCAGCTTCAGGATCTGTCCTTCAAGTGAGCATTCAGGGTTGATTTCCTTTAGAACTGATAGGTTTGTTCTTCTTGCAGTCCAGGGGATTCTCAAGAGCCTCCTCCAGCACCACAATTCAAAGGCATCAATTCTCCGGCGGTCTGCTTTCTTTATGGTCCAGCTCTCACTTCCATACATCACGACAGGAAAAACCATAGCTTTGACTATTCGGACTTTTGTTGGCAAGGTGATGTCTCTGCTTTTCAAGATGCTGTCAAGATTTGTCATCGCTTTCCTCCCAAGAAGAAGGCGCCTTTTAATTTCAGGGCTGCTGTCTCCATCTGCAGTGATCATGGAGCCCAGGAAGATAAAATTTGACACTGCCTCCATATCTTCCCCTTCTATTTCCCAGGAGGTGATGGGACCAGTGGCCATGATCTTAGTTTTTTTGATGTTGAGTTTCAGACCGTTTTTTGCACTCTCCTCTTTCACTCTCATTACAAGGTTCTTTAATTCCTCCTCACTTTCTGCCATCAGAGTCGTATCATCTGCATATCGGAGGTTGTTGATATTTCTTCCGGCAATCTTAATTCCGGCTTGGGTTTCTTCCAGTCCAGCCTTCCGCATGATGTATTCTGCATATAAGTTAAATAAGCTGGGGGACAATATACAACCTTGCCGTACTCCTTTCCCAATTTTGAACCACTCAGTTGTTCCATGACCAGTTCTAACTGTTGCTTCCTGTCCCACATATAGGTTTCTCAGGAGACAGATAAAGTGGTCAGGCACTCCCATTTCTTTAAGAACTTGCCATAGTTTGCTGTGGTCCACACAGTCAAAGGCTTTCGCATAGTCAATGAAGCAGAAGTAGATATTTTTCTGGAACTCTCTGGCTTTCTCCATAATCCAGCGCAAGTTAGCAATTTGGTCTCGAGTTCCTCTGCCTCTTCGGAATCCAGCTTGTACTTCTGGGAGTTCTCGGTCCACATACTGCTGAAGCCTACCTTGTAGGATTTTGAGCATAACCTTGCTAGCGTGCGAAATGAGTGCAATTGTACGGTAGTTGGAGCATTCTTTGGCACTGCCTTTCTTTGGGATTGGGATGTAGACTGATCTTTTCCAATCCTCTGGCCACTGTTGAGTTTTCCAAACTTGCTGGCATATTGAATGTAGCACCTTAACAGCATCATCTTTCAAGATTTTAAATAGTTCAACTGGAATGCCATCACCTCCACTGGCCTTGTTGTTAGCCAGGCTTTCTAAGGCCCACTTGACTTCGCTCTCCAGGATGTCTGGCTCAAGGTCAGCAACTACATTGTCTGGGTTGTCCGGGATATCCAAATCTTTCTGATATAATTCCTCTGTGTATTCTTGCCACCTCTTCTTGACGTCTTCTGCTTCTGTTAGGTCCTTCCCATTTTTGTCTTTTATCATGTTCATCTTTGCGCAAAATGTTCCTCTAATATGTCCAATTTTCCTGAACAGATCTCTGGTCTTTCCTTTTCTGTTATCTTCCTCTATTTCTTTGCATTGTTCATTTAAGAAGGCCCTCTTGTCTCTCCTTGCTATTCTTTGGAAGTCTGCATTCAATTTTCTGTAACTTTCCCTATCTCCCTTGCATTTTGCTTCCCTTCTCCTCTCTGCTATTTCTAAGGCCTCGTTGGACAGCCACTTTGCTTTCTTGCATTTCCTTTTCTTTGGGATGGTTTTCGTTGCTGCCTCTTGGACAATGTTACGAGCCTCTATCCAAAGTTCTTCAGGCACTCTCTCCACCAAATCGAGTTCCTTAAATCTGTTCTTTACTTCCACTGTGTATTCATAAGGGATTTGGTTTAGATTATACCTGAGTGGCCCAGTGGTTTTTCCTAATCTCTTCAGTCTAAGCTTGAATTTTGCTATGAGAAGCTGATGATCAGAACCGCAGTCAGCTCCAGGTCTTGTTTTTGCTGACTGTATAGAGCTTCTCCATCTTTGGCTGCAGAGAATATAATCAATCTGATTTCGATATTGCCCATCTGGTGATTTCCATGTATAGAGTCGCCTCTTGTGTTGTTGGAAAAGAGTGTTTGTGATGACCAGCTTATTCTCTTGACAAAACTCTATTAGCCTTTGTCCTGCTTCATTCTGAACTCCAAGGCCAAACTTCCCTGTTGTTCCTTTTATCTCTTGGCTCCCTGCTTTAGCATTCCAGTCCCCTAGAATGAGAAGAACATCTTTCTTTGGTGTCAGTTCTAGAAGGTGTTGTAAATCTTCATAGAATTGTTCAATTTCAGTCTCCACAGCAATGCTGGTTGGTGCATAAACTTGGATTATTGTGATGTTGAATGTTGTTTTACAGTATCTTATATAAGGATATCCACCTGTCTTATCTGAGCATTTTCCTTTCCTTCCAGTCTCGATGGGATGATCCCCAAAAACATCCACAGCTCCTAGGTGGCATTATTGAGGAACTTACCCTGACAGCAGCCAGATACATCCATTCCATCATGCAGAGGAGACGCATTGTGCCATCGCTGAATGCTGAGCCCTAATGATGTTATTTGGCTGCTCCCTGCCACATGTTAGCTACTGAATGTTTTATTTGCATCTTTGTGTGTTTTAATTTTGTACAGCATGCCAATAAAGGTGTCTGTCTGTCTGTCTGTCTGTCTGTCTGTCTGTCTGTCTGTCTGTCTGTCTGTCTGAGTATCCATTGAAGCTATACTACTTTACTGGAACTATGAACATGAGCCCTAGTCATTGCAACATTTTGTTACAGATCCCATTTATAAATGCAGAAGGTTCTGCTTCTGATTCAGAAACTACAGTTCCATATATTTGCCAACTTCCTATTCCCAATAATGAAAAGGGGTAGATAAATTTTCACTAAGAGCATTCACCTTACACCTTTTAACACCAAGGATAATTTACAGAGGACTGCAGTACTACATGAGGATGAATGGTGGATCATCCCTCTTACCTTTTAAGTCCAATGTTCTTATTCTAAATTTATTTTAGTAACTGAAAAGCCAGGCAGTGAAATTTCACTGCAATTGTTAGCACGCTAGGACTGTTCTAGGAATGTGATGTACCACATACATTAAGCTTGAGGCACAGAACAAAAGAGCAAACCCCCTCCGCTTGCTTAAATGGAGGAACAACAATCACAAAATCACTGCTTAACTTTAAAATCCTAGATTTTATAGAACACAATATTCAAATGTTGTTGAGGAATAAACTCTGCTGACAGAAACAAGCCAGCAAGCAAACACCCTTTCCAAAAAGGCAATAGAGGGAGACAGGTTGTTGTCTTCTAAACAGCGATAGTTTCCCCCCGAGAATTATGTGCTATTTCACACATTACCTTGTCACTTATGTTTGTTTCTTTTTAAAATTTCATCTGGGGATTATGAGCAATTTAAACATAATATGCAAATTCTGCCTGATTAGTTTTCATTGTGCACTTCCTTTACCGCCATAGGAAACTGGATTTTGCATTGAAGTGCCATGAAATGTGTTTACGGCAAGCAAAAATATTCTGTCTAGCCTAGTATTGCCCATATTCAAATCTCACATTAAACTCAGACAGATGCATACAGCCCAACTCCAATGCATCCATAAGCAAGAGTTTAGAAACTTTGAGTTGAGGTTATCTAAAGTTTGTTGTGTTGTCCACAGCTGACACACTGTGGTCAAACTTAATTAGGTTTCTTTGAAACATGCCAACTTCAGATTATGAAGCTGGCTTGTGCCAGAAGCTCACTGTTACAACTAACCACAATTTAGGAGCCAATCAGCATTATAAGCTTAAATAAAGTCAGAAATGACCAGAAATCAAAATGCATGATTTCTCTACGAGGAGAGGAGAGGGAAGAGTGTGCATAGACAATGCTCAATGCAACTCCTTCACATCACGCTGAATCAACTCAACCATTGTGTAGTCTGACTACCAGCACCTTGCCAGTGTCCTTGCAAGCAGACATCTCTCCCAATCTTTTGCACTCAAGGAACTTTAAAGGAAAGTTTTATTGATCAGGTTTCACTTCCAGTGTATAGACACATGCCTCAGACACTTACAAATTGAACCCAAGTTTCCTACCCAATGACGAACAAGAACAACGTACCTTGCCAAATGGATGAATGCTGAAGAATGTCTCCACCAGGACTGGGCTATCTAGAAATCACGTAGTACAGTGGTCTCCAACCTTGGGCCTCCAGATGTTCTTGGACTTCAACTCCCAGAAATCCTGGCCAGCAGAGGTGGTGTTGAAGGCTTCTGGGAGTTGAAGTCCAAGAACATCTGGAGGCCCAAGGTTGGGGACCACTGATGTAGTAGACTTCAAAGCAAAGCAGGAAGACCAAAGAATAAACAAGTAAGATGAGACTACTTGGATATAGGGCACATTTTCTGTGACTGCAGAAATTCAATCATGCAGCACTTATGTGCTTGCCATTTATGTCCCAACAACATGTACAAAAGAAGATCTAGCAAATGGATGAGACGATGCTATTGAAGTATCCCCCTTCTGTAAAGAAATAATTTAATTATCTTAATATTTGCTTTTAATTTTATCTATATTTCAATGTCCATAATTTTAAATTGTGCAATACTCTGATACAAAGGAAGGAAGGAAGGAAGGAAGGAAGGAAGGAAGGAAGGAAGGAAGGAAGGAAGGAAGGAAGGAAGGAAGGAAGGAAGGAAGGAAGGAAGGAAGAAAGAAAGAAAGAAAGAAAGAAAGAAAGAAAGAAAGAAAGAAAGAAAAGAAAGAAAGAAAGAAAGAAAGAAAGAAAGAAAGAAAGAAAGAAAGAAAGAAAGAAAGAAAGAAAAGAAAGAAAGAAAGAAAGAAATGATGTTATTATCCTGGTGGGAATATTATTTAATAAAGATTCTTATTTACTGTAAATGAATTGAAAGCTCCTTGTTACCTCCCTTTCAGGTTCTAAGGCTCCCTCTTACTCTGAGGAAGCCTTTGGCAGCCTTGGCAGGAGATTGAGGAAGGTCTTTCATTGCTGCCTGATTGCCACCTGTGGTTCTAATCCTTGGATCCTGAAAACAGGGAACAGGAAGCTTTCAATTCATCTAAATTAAATGTTCTTGTTGGATGATGATGATGATGATGATGATGATGATGATGATGATGATGATGATGATGCCATAATATTTGTGTGGTGTATGTTAGGCCAAACCGATTCTGGCCACTAATGGCAACCTATGTAGTTGAGGAAAATCATTTGCAACAAGTATCTTTCACTACTTGGGGAATACCTCTGTGGAAAAAAAATGACTAATCGGCTGGCTAAAATCCAGGGGTTAGGTGCACCTAGAGTACATCCATTGACTCAGTGGGATTTTAGTGACTCAACACCTATATAAGTTCCATTGATTCAGTGGACCTACTCTAGTTGCAAGTTACTACTGGATTTCAGCTATTACTTAGCCTGACTTTGAGATTCCCCTTTCTCTGGAGAGCTTATTTATCTTTTTTATGTACTAAATACAGAATGTGCATTAAACCAACAAGCTCATATTTTTCAATGAAATGTCCATGACAACCTCAAGCTCTCTTTTGCAGAACTTTCTACCAATACAGTCTCTATTATCATATATATGGTCAGAATTTTTTTGACAGCTAACATATTTTAGCAACTACTTTACTAAATACTTCCACTTACATTATCCAGACTGGGCCTGCTCCCAGACATTTAGAAGGGTAAGATTCTTTCATTAGGTAACTCATTATAAATTAGACTTGATTTGTTTCCTGTAATGGGCCTCTAGCAACACTAAAAAGCTAGTAATTCTCCTTTAAAATAACTTGGAATTTGTATGGGCAATTTGTTCCAACATCTGCACGGAAAGTGTTGAAATCCTTTTTTGGGGGATCAAATCCAGGTGTCAGCTCTTTAAAAGAAGCTGGGCAGGGGTGGGGAACACTGCTAAATGTACTTTCAAATATCCATAGGAAAGACTGTCACCCAACCAAACAGTTCACTAATAGAAATAAGACTTACAGTACATTATGTTACAAATCATATCCATCTGTCTAAATACCTTTCTGCTCAATTGTAGATGTGTAGAGTAGTTTAGGAATACACAAGTGGTGGTAGGAAGGCATTTTGCAGATGCTCAGAAGTACTGTCTTTGTTAAACATATGAGAATTGTGCCTTAATAGATTCTGAAATCGCCCCAGAGGGAGACCACAGCTGCGATACAAGGATATCTGCAAGCGGGATCTGAAGGCCTTGGAAATGGACCTCAACAGATGGGAAACCCTAACATCCGAGCATTCAGCCTGGAGGCATGCGGTGCATCACGGCCTCTCCCAATTTGAAGAGACCCTCATCCAGCAGGCTGAGGCAAAGAGGCAGTCACAAAAGCAGCAAAATCAGGGAGCTAGACGGGGTACAGATTGTATTTGTCCTATGTGTGGAAGGGATTGTCACTCTCGAATTGGCCTTCTCAGCCACACTAGACACTGTTCCAAGTCCTCCATTCAGAGCACGATACCATAGTCTCTCGAGACTGAAGGATGCCTATGATGAGATTCTGAAAAGTTCTGGTAAACATTGGCTCAAATTGGTCTGTTTCTTACTCATCACCATAAGGAACACATAATTCTTGAGTCCTTTCTGTCACAAAACCAGCTCTATATGATTATTCATTTCCTCTGCATGATACAGGGAGTTTTCACCCATGGTACCTCCCACCTTGGTCATCTCTGCACTTCATTATTAAAGCTGCATTTTTTAATGCTGTGAATATAATTCCCATATGCAGTCTTTGGACCTCAAACAAGAGCTCTTTCCCTAACTACCTCTCATCCTGCTCTGTGTTAAAATATCACACTTGCTCACTGGTATAACTCAACATTCCAATTAGCTGGATCCCTTGCTCCAAATGATGCTCTAGAATTGTCACCCACCCTGCCAAAATTTGGTATCTGAAGCTTGCAAAAATACTTAGCTTGCTTTGTTTCATCATAAACCACAGACAGCTAAAACGCATGACAATGTAATTTCACCACAAAATTTATGAAAATATTATTGAGGAAATTGTAACACTTCCAGGTATAGGAATGGCTCCTCTTGATATGGAAAAGGTGCATATTCATTGTTGTGTTTATTGTTTGTAGCACTGCAGGAAAGAAGAGACTGCAACACAAAATGAAGAAAATAATATATCTCAAAAGTTAATTATCATCATCCCACATGTGGTCAATTTTGTCACAATATCTGAAGGTATGGATTTTTCTTTTAAAAATCCTCCATAAAGATAAACATACTGGGCGAAATCCTGTTGTGCTACTATGCAGGAGGGAGGCAAAAGGCATTGAGTTTGCTGCCAGGGCAAGTGTGCCATGTTATTTCAGTAGTAAGTAGAAAGCATAAAAAAAGAAGAAAATCACAATTTACTTTAGTGTACTGAATTTCTTGGAAGAAGTATAGTTGATTCAGAACAATGTGTTGACCTTCTTGAAGAAATAACAATTGGGGACAATCTAAACACAATCCATCTGCAGAGAAGGAGAAAGGGAAATCCATGTGTGGTGGTGGCTGCTTTAATGGATGTGTGCAGAAGTACTGCTGAGGATGGGAGTGTTCAGCCTCAAGAGATTTCAGGGAAGCCAAGATTGCTGGACAAATAGGTTTTATCCATATGCCTCTTGTTTTCATATATCTGACATATGTCTGTTTTCTTGCCAATGAGGTACCTGGGTACAAATGCTCTAAATGTTAGCTGGTGGTCCTCTTGGAAGACAAGATCCAGCAGCTGGAGGCCTGTGTTCTAATCTCCACACTATCAGGATGCTCATCAGCCTTGGAAGGCAGCCCATCTAGGAGAAGGAAACCTCCGATTTCAAACCTCCACTGCCTTGTTGCTATATCCACTGATGGAAAAGGCTTCCGGAGTTAACCTCGAAGCAAAATCCGGAGCTGGAGTCCTGGAGGCAGTTCGTGTCGTTCTGGCAACTCCTGCGACATTGCTGAAACCAGTTGTATTGGCTCTTTTCTTTCCACTGGACTATTTCAGTGATGTGGGGAGGGGGGATTTGGTCTTTGGGTAACAGCCTATCCTCCATATTATTTTACCCAGGTGTCGTGCTCTGGAGAGGACACTCCAACTTCACATACAGTGTTGAAACAAAATGGGAACTAGCAATTACCGGTTATAAGTCTTTGCTCTATTGGCTTAGTGGATGATGCCAGGGGCTAGTTCCAATGGTGGGAGAAGTCATTGCACCTCACTAGGTAACTACCACCTGCCTTAAGCTGGGCAGTTCCTCACCACAGTCTGTTAACCTCATGGGGTACATGGGGTTTAGGGTGAAAGCCAACAAGCAAATTGATAACCCTGCACCATGCAACAATCATAAGAAAACTTCTGCCCTAAAGTTGGGCACCTGGAATGTTCAGACAATGAACCCTGGCTTTTCTGATAACCTGCAGGAAATAGACAACGTGCATAAGACAGCTGTCATCGACATGGAACTGAGGAGACTGCAGATGGACATTGTTGCCCTGCAAGAGATTAGATTGCCAGACTCGGGATCAGTCAAAGAAAAAAACTTCTCATTCTTCTGGCAGGGAAAACCATTGAATGAGACCAGGGAACATGGTGTTGGCTTTGCTGTCAGAAATACTCAGCTGAGATCCGTTGTTCTAGCTACTGTGGGGGGGGGGGGAGAAAGAATCCTATCCCTGCAGTTCCACTCATCAGCGGGACTGGTCACCCTCATTAGTGCATATGCATCAACACTGTCATCCACAACAGAAGTCAAAGACAAATTCTACGACAATCTGGCAGCTACTATCAAAAAATCCTCGAAAGAGAACCACTGTTCATTCTCAGAGACTTTAACGCTAGAGTTGGTGCTGATCACAATTCTTGGCCCACTTGTCTAGGCCGTTTTGGCATTGGGAAGATGAATGAAAATGGCAAACAGTTGCTGGAGTTTTGCTCTTTTTATGGTTTCTGTATCAGCAACATGTTCTTTAATATGAAGCTTCAACACAAAGTTTCCTGGACACATCCAAGAGCCAAGCATTGGCATCAGCTCGATTTGATCCTCACTAGATGTTCCAACCTCCCTAGTATTACAATCACACACAGTTACCAGAGTGCTGATTGCAATACTGGTCACTCCCTGGTGTGTAGTAGAGTAAAACTGCAAACAAAGAGATTGTATCATACAAAAAAGGAAGACCACATATTGACATTGTGATCAAAGAAAAGTGGAGGAATTTACCCGAGCGCTTGAGGAAACTCTTTCAGGCCCAGCTGATGCAAATGCACCTGAATGATGGGAACATTTGAAGAACGCTGTTTATAACACCGTCCTGTCCACATTTTGCAAGAAGACCAAAAAGACGGCAGACGGGTTCAAAGTCCATTCGGAGGAGTTGATGCCAGCCATTGAGAATAAGAGGAGAACTGAAGCGGGTTTTAGGTCCAATACAGAAGAAAACTGATCCTTTGACATCTGCTACAGGCATGATCATCAAGGACCAAGCACAGCAGATGCAACACTGGGTGCAGCACTACTCTGAGCTATATTCCAGAGAGAATGTAGTAACCAAAGAGGCAGTTAATAACATGGAATGCCTGCCTGTCTTGGAAGAGCAAACCAACGTTAGCAGAAATAAAAGCAGCATTGGATTCCCTTGCCTCTGGTAAGGCACCTGGGAAGGACAACATTCCTGCTGAAGTGCTGTAAAGAGATCATCACCACTGAGCTGTATGAAATCTTTTGTCTTTGCTGGAGGAAAGGTGGAGTACAACAGGACATAAATGATGCAAACATCAGCACATTGTATAAGAACAAAGGAGACAGGGGCGACTGCAAAAACTACGGTGGCATCTCTCTTCTCAGCATTGTAGGGAAGCTGCTTGCCCGTGTTTTGCTGAACACGGAGACAGAGTCTATCCAGAATCACAGTGTGGATTTTGAGCTAATAGATCCACCACTGACATGGTATTTTCCCTCAGACAGTTGCAGGAGAAATGTAGGGAATGACGACAGCCACTGTTTGTGGCCCTCATAGATCTCACAAAAGCCTTTGATTTGGTTAGCAGGGACAGCCTTTTTAAAATACTTCCCAAGATTGGATGTCCACCTTGACTCCTTAACATCATCAGGTCCTTTCATGAGGAAATGAAGGGCACTGTAACTTTTGATGGTTCAACTTCAGATCCCTTTGACATCCGAAGCAGAGTGAATCAACGCTGTTTCCTCGCGCTGACTCTGTTTGGGATCTTTTTTGCTGTCATGCTGAAGCATGCCTTTGGAACTGCAACAGAAGGTGTCTATCTCCGGACTAGATCAGACAGAAAGCTCCTTAATCTCTCTAGATTGAGAGTGAAAACCAAAGTCCACCTGAAATGCATGTGGGACTTCCTCTTCGCTGATGACGCAGCTGTTGTTGCCCACTCTGCTGAAGACCTCCAACAACTCATGAATCATTTTAATAAGGCCTGCCAAGAGTTTGGATTAATAATCAGCCTGAAGAAAACACAAATCATGGTCCAGGGCATGGACTCACCTCCCTCTGTTACCATCTCCACACAAGAATTGGAGGTTGTTCATGACTTCGTGTACCTTGGCTCAACAATCTCTGACACCCTCTCCCTAGAAGTAGAGCTGGATAAATGCATTGGCAAAGCAGCTACCATGTTCTCGAGACTCAGAAAGAGAGTATGGATTAATAAGAAGTTGATGGCATATACCAAGATCCAGGTCTATAGAGCCTGTGTCCCGAGTACTCTCCTGTACTGCAGTGAGTCCTGGACCCTTTGTGCACAGCAGGAGAGGAAGCTGAACACATTCCATATGTGTTGTCTGAGATGCATTTTTGGTATCACCTGGCAGGACAAAGTTTCAAATAGAATAGTCCTAGAACAAGCTAGAATTGTTACCATTTATACCAGGGGTGTGCAATCAATTTCTATAGGGGGCCACATGAAAAATCTGAATTGCGTTCGGGGGCTGAACCAACTTTACTTAAAAATAAAATGAAACAGTGATGTTATGATTGTTTTTATTTTAAACTTGTTAATCTTCACAAATACTAAGGAGGTTTTTTGCAGTATGTTAAAGATAAGCAACTTATCAACTTTAGACAAAAAGCTAAAAATGGTTTTGATTTTCAACTTGTTCAGTGAGAGAAATCCAGTCTGTCTTGGGCTTGAACAAGTGCTTCAACACCGGACTGGAGTGACGACTGGCAGGCCAGACAGGAGTGGCTCGCGGGCCATATGTGGCCCTTGGGCCGCACTTTGTCCATGTCTGATATATACATTACTGAAACAGTGATGTCTACATTGGCTTGGGCATGTCATGAGAATAGCTGACAGTCGGATTCCAAAAGATCTCCTGTATGGCAAATTAGTATAGGGAAGTCACTTCAGAGGGAGACCACAGCTGAGATACAAGGATATCTGCAAGCAGAATCTGAAGGCCTTAGGAATGGACCTCAACAGATGGGAAACTTTGACATCTGAGTGTTCAGCCTGGAGGCAGGTGGTGCAGCGTGGCCTCTCCCAATTTGAAGAGACACTTGTCCAGCAGACCGAGGCAAAGAGGCAGTCCCAAACACAGCAAAATCAGGGAGCTGGACAGGGGACAGATTGTATTTGTCTTCAGTGTGGAAGGGATTGTCACCCTTGAATTGGCCTTCCCAGCCACACTAGACACTGTTCCAAGACCTCTATTCAGAGCACGTTACCATAGTCTCTTGAGACTGAAGGATGCCTAATCTCTCTTGTGTTGTTGTTGTTGTTGTTGAAATCTAATAAATGAACAATTTGATCTTTTGAAATTAGCTTGTTAGCACAGATACATCCGTGGATGAGCACACAGGAAAGAGGAATCCTCTGCCAAAGAAGAGAACTCCATGTGGAACATATTTTTGGTGGGGGTTGGAATCCAAGACATTTTTCTTCTCTACCTCCCTAGGAAAAGGATATTTTGCAGAATTTATTTTCTGTAAATTTTTTTGTGGACATGATAAATGATCTTATGTTGGGTGTATTGTGGAAGATGCAAAATGGTGGGCAGGCTTCCAGCAGAGTATCTAATGCAGTTGTTGCTGCGGCACAAAAAAAAAATAGAGAAGGGAACCTGTGCCAGTGCCACTGCCATTACTGATGGTAAGTTCCTCCTGTGAAAGATGGTGGAAGAAGTGGAAGAACGTTTTCTCCTCTCAAAGAAATTTCTAGAAATCATATATCTTTGACCACAAACAAGATGCATAAATCTGAGAGGAACACAGCTGTAATGGGAAATAAAAGTTACCATTATAATGGGTATTGAGTTTTTTCACTAATATTTCAGATCCTTGGTGAATATTTCTGAGCAACCGATGTTATCTTTCTTTCTTCATTTCTGGAGGTGGACACTTCTACTTTCTGGATTGTACAGTGGTGCCCTGCTTTACGATTACCCCATATTATGACAAATCTGCTTCACGATAACATTTTTGTGATTGCTTTTGCAATCGCAAAATGATGGTCTAAATAGTTTTTTTTTCACTTTGTGATGATCGGTTCCCTGCTTCGGGAACTGATTCTTTGCAAAATGATTTTTAACAGCTGATCAGTGGCTTCAAAATGGCTGCTGGGTAATTAAAATGGCTCCCCGCTGTGTTTAGGGATGGATTCCTCGCTATACAGGCACCTAAAATGGCCGCCGTATGGAGGATCTTCACTGGACTGTGAGTTTTTAGCCCATTGGAATGCATTGAACGGTTTTCAATGCATTTCAATGGGCTTTTTATTTTCGCTTTACGATGTTTTCACCTAACAGCAATTTTCCTGGAAGAGATTATCACCATTAAGCATGGCACTACTGTATTCATAATTTTCTCTCATTTCCCCCCGTATTTTTGAGAGTATGTCTCCTTGACAGTTGCTGGACTTGATGAGTCACAAAGTCCCTTCCTGCTCTGCAGTTCTAAGATTATAATTATTAAATTTCTCCCTCCCCCCTTTAAAACTCCTGTGGTTTTCTTCCTTCCAGTCTTTGAAATCACATCTTACTTGGGAACATCTAGTTAAAAATGACAACAAGTATAGCAAAAAGCTGCATTAATTGGCGGGGAATCCTCTAACAGTTCACATTATTAGAACTGTTCTGATCAGGAATTATAGCTCTCACTATTATTTGACTATGAATAAAGTTTAATTTGTTCAGTTATTTCACACAATGTTAAGATTCCCAGGAATATCATCCTCAGAAGCTAGATTGTGAGCTACAGCCTCCTTCACCTGTGATCTGCTTGTGTGTTCTGTTTCTTCATAAAGCAAACTACCTTAGTAATGACAGGGAGCTCCTGAATTTGACTTTGATGCTGGATTAAGTATTTAGCTTTAGAATCCACCCCAAAACAAACAGACAGCCCCCCTCCAGAGTATGAATTTCAGACAGAGCACAGAGCAAATCAATACAGCGGTGCCTCGGAAGACAAATGCCTCACAAGACAAATGGTTTTGGTGATGGGGTTGATGACTCACAAGACGAATGTTCCTATGGCCATGCTTCGCAAGAAAAATGTTTTCCATTTTTTGTTCCTGCCTCATGTTTGCTGATTTTTAAATGTTTTTCTATGATGTTTAAAAAGTGAAAGTTTTTTGACTGAAATTTTTGAAATCATCTGCACAATATGTATGGCTTCAAAGAGCATTTAATAAACCCTTTGTAAACCAAATCTGACTTTGTTCTGACTTTTTTTGCCCATAGGAACACATTAATTAGATTTCAATACATTCCTATGGGAAAACGTGTTTCGCAAGACGAATTTTTCACAAGACATTAACCACAGAACAAATTGAATTCATCTTGCGAGGCACCACTGTAGTTTAGGAAGTATTTGTTAATTTCCTCCTAAGTGTTCCTCCTCCTGCTCTACTCCTCCTTCGCTGCTTTGTCTTCCCATTGCCCAATCAAGGAAAACCTTTGAAAACAGTTGGTTTATAAAGCACTAACACACCAATTGGGAAGCCATGACATTTTTTAAAAACACATCTGGCTGAGAGTTTCTGCCCAGAAATGCTAAGGCCATCACACAATGAGAGAATCAGAAATTAGGTCTGAGCTGCACCAGATATGAGCAGATATATCAATTCATTTTGCATACAACTCATGTATTATTTTTTTTATAATTTGCAATTACAGCTTCACTTTCCTCCAGTGTACATGAAGCACAGATGGGAAGCATGGGATTAAACTGATTTTGGGGGTGCTTGAAACATTCTTTTTTTTGTATAAATCATATGCAAAAAGGATTGCTAGATCTTCATGTTCATGTGATTTTCTGTTAACTGTAATTATGTATATTAATATAATTGAAAACAACAATTTGCTGACTTTAGAAAGAGTTTCAGGAATTGCTATGAGTCCATACAGTGACAATGTATTCTTACTGCAGTTAGTATAGCCAATAAGTGGGTATTTGTGTGTATATAAGGTTTTAGTAGCTCAAAATTGTTTAGGCCCCTGAACATGTTTATCTATTAGAATATTGTCTCCCCTTATCAGAGCTCTGCACATGTGCTCCTATAGACTGAGTTTTGAATTAATCAGAAATGTACAATTCTGTAACTACTACCAAGGCAATCTTCCACAATATGTACGGAGTGAAAATGTGCAAGATTAGCACTCTCATACTCTGCATATCAATGTGGAGTATTCATATTTTAATATCTTTACCCTGTCTTAACCTTCTTTCTGTCACATTGTATTGGCTTGCACAAAAGCAATATGACACAGAGCCTTCCTTCATTCTCTCCTCATGATGCTGTGCCAGGGAGATTCTGTAATAAGTAGTTTGCATAATGAGGATCCCACACCATGTTAATATTTTCAAAAAAATTAAGTGCGAAGAATGGCTTTATGGTTTAAAGTGGTACCAATGTGTGCACTGTTTTTTCCCCACACAAGAGAACTACAGATACCCTCTGTCCCCTATGCTATCGAGGGATTGCATCCAATATTAGAATTATTGTATTTAAGGGACATCTATTGTTCTTCTTCTTCCACTTCTGTACAAAATATTAATTTGAATAATTTCCCTCTACATTTGGCAAGCATTAGTGTACATTAGGGGTGTGAAGAGTACTCACTGATTTTCTCCCTGTTGTTGATTATTCATCTCAATTTATCAAGGAAGGAGGATTTTGGAAGACATGCAAGATTCTTTCCTTTGAGCCAAAAACAAGACAAAGGGTAGGAGGCCTCTCCCCCCCCCATCCCATTCAGGTCTACATAATTAGTACAATATATGTGCAAATGGTGTGCTCTTTCCCATTGAGAAGCAACGCGCACACATAATAAACACAAAGAGACTGTTGAATTGGGGAAAATATGGGGAAAGGCCTGTCTTCTTTTGCATCTGGCCCATTTCATGAAGAAGATAGAAATACAAGTTGTGGCCCATGGATGGTCAGACATGGACTTTAATTCTATTGCAGCATCTACAATTTAACCTGTTACATCCCTAGATTTAAACAAAAATGACAGCACTCAGTTTAAAGTATTGTTAGTACCATATCGTGATGGCATAGTCAAATAACACTTTTCTAAGGCAAAAATATGATGTGTGAGGAACTATATATGTGTATGCAATATAAATGGAACATGAGGCTTCAGCAAGGAACTGAATATAGGAATTGGGCTAGGAGGAGGTCTGAGAGGTTATCTGAATTAAACTGACCTGGCATGAGATGCACTTAATAAGAGAGGAGTGGGCAGAAAGTAGATGCCCAGATGTTTTGGACTTCAACTCCCATAATCTCTCAACATTGGCAAGAATTTTTGGCAAGAAGCAGATTCTGCCTCTTATTTCTGGTTCTGCAGAGGCCAGATATTTGCCTCTTGAAGAATAAAGGTAAGCCAACTAAAAGTGTATAGATGCACGAAGTAAAATAACTAGAGATAAAGCCAGAATAATGTGATAACTGTATCCAAAGGGCATGACCAGCAGTCATAAGATAGAATCCATGCAATGGAGTGAGCTCCTGTCACTTTGTCCCAGCTCCTCACCACCAGTTTGAAAGCATGTAAATGCGAATAGATAAATAGGTACCATCTCGGTGGGAAGGTAAAACGGCATTCCCTAGTCATGCTGGCCACGTAACCACCGAAAACTGTCTTCAGACAGGCGCTGGCTCTATGGCTTGAAAAGCAGGATGAGCGCCGCCCCCTAAAGTCAGACATGACTGGTCTGAAAATGTCAAGGGGAACCTTTACCTTTACCTTTTATAAATGAAATATTATATAATTAAGGACATAAGAAATGTAACCCAGGAAATGTAAAATGTGATTATGCCATAGAACAATAATGAACTGCCTGGTGCAGGACATTACTTCCTTACCAGTTACTTCCTTATCATTTACTTCAGGACAAACCTTGAAAATGAAGAAAGAAAGAAAGAAAGAAAGAAAGAAAGAAAGAAAGAAAGAAAGAAAGAAAGAAAGAAAGAAAGAAAGAAAGAAAGAAAGAAAGAAAGAAAGAAAGAAAGTAGCAATATACTTATGCCAATTAGAGGCCATTGCAGAATAAAAACTGAAATTGTATTTAATCCCATGTTATCTGTATCAATAGCAGAGGCTATGGAAAAATCCATTATGTCTGCAGTTGTAGCAGCTCCCATGTGATGTAGCAGCATCATGTTTGCTTCTGAAGCAGACTAAATGAGATAATGCATCGAGTCTGTAGCTTCAGGCAGAAAAAGATAAGAGAGAATGTGATTGTTTCTTCTTAGAGAAAGTTTGCTTGGGTAGCAAAGTTTATGAGATTTTGCATTAACATTCTACTAGTAGAATCTGCAATCTGAAAATGAATGAACAATAGAAGAGAATATATAAACACCCGTGCTTATACAAGGCTTGATGAAATGTAAGCAAGATGTCAGTCAGCCACCACAGAGTCAGCTAAGTGAGCTGAGCCACAACAAAGCTATGCCAAGCTCAGTTGAGGTGGTGGAGGAAAAAGATAATAGCAGCTTCAGAGATACAGCAGCACAGATGCAACTCACGTAAATCATGGGTTTTTCTCCATAGATTTTAGTTGGTATATGGCTGATGATTTTCACATGCGATTTCAAATACAGTGGTGCCTCGCTTGATGATGTTAATCAGTTTCAGCGAAATCGTCGTCAAGCGAAAGTAAAAAGCCCATTAGAATGCATTAGAAACTGGTCAATGTGTTCTAATGGGCGAAATACTTCATTGTAAAGCAAAGATCCTCCATAGGGTGGCCATTTTCTGCTCCCTGTAGAGTGAAGAATCCATCCCTAACACAACAGGGAGCCACTTTGCACAGCGGGCGGCCATTTTGGAAACCCAACCATCAGCTGTTTTGATTGTCGTTAAGTGAAAAATCGGTTCCCAAAGCAGGGAAGCAATCATTGTAAAGCGGATCTTCCCCATAGACACATTGTTTTGCGATCGCAATAGTGATCACAAAAACCTCATTGTACAGTAGATTCGTTGTACGAGGATATCGTCAAGCGGGGCACCACTGTATGCTAAAAGGCTAACTTATGTTTTCTTTTATTGACTTTTACTTTTTCAGAAAGTTGCCATATTTTTCCGTTTATAACATGCCCCCATTTATAAGACCCCCCTCCACTTTTCAAACCCCCAAATTTAAAAAAAAACTTGGCTTTGAAGATTCAGCCTCTGGGCTCAGAACGGTCAGACATTTTGAGTCCCTGTTGAGTCCCAACCGGCTCCACCTCCAACAAGGTGCATTCCAATTGGTTTGTATAGCATCATCTGACATCAATTCCATAAGGCTCGTGATTGGACAAAGCTAAGTCTCCTGACTATAGGAAGCTAAGCCTCATGACCGAAGGAAGTCTGTTTACAGAGGCAAGGTATGTGCTGTTTTGTTCTCTCCTCAGCTATCTCAGCTTACTTCTGTGTAAAAGACGCCACTCAATTTTTAGTGTAATGATTTTAGGAAAAAGTAGCATCTTATACATGGAAAAATATGGTATATGTTTCCAACAACTCTAAAATATCTTTATGTTTATGGAACACAGGAGCAATGTAGATAAACAAAGCTTGTAGAATTAGACAAGCTAATACTGCCTGGACTCATTTTTCTCTGTTTACTTCACTAGGAGTAGAAACAATTATATATTCGCATCTTCTGAAGAGGGATGGAACATGTTTAGAGGCTACGTTTCTGGTGATCCAGGCAAGATACCATGTCAGTTAATCACTGCACCTTATACCTTGATACCCAGATAAATTTTGACATGAATGCCATAATTATCTGGTTCACACTGGTACTTAACACTTTCAGGGATAAATGTTAGCTGTGATGGACCACCATAGACTCAAACTATCAAGAGATCTTTATAAAGTTCTGCTGTGCTCTGATGGTTTTGCTTGAGTGTCATACTTTTGACCTTAATAGCAGATTGTTTTTCCTTCAGCAGATTGATATCTGTAAGATATTTCAGCCCACTGTTTCTGGTAGCAAACCAGTGAACATTCCTATCATTTTCATCTATTTCAAGCAAGCACCCACCCGTACCTTCAAGCAACACATTACTAACAATGCGCTCAATACATTTCTTACAGGGCCACTAGGAAGTAAGCTGGAGCACTCACTCATGACTGATCTGCTTGGTAGTTACAGCATGCTTGGCACAGCAGATGGGAGCTCCCCAGGAACTCATATAAATCCATCTCTTTGCAGAAAATGTTACCAGACACCAACATTAGTCAGAGCAACTTGTCACAATAGCCAGAGGTGCTTAGCTGCAAATTATTTTGGTGTTGTTCTGTGCATGTGTGAACTCTAAATAACTCCATGTGTGTATGGGTCATTCTGGTGCATGAAGAGGGTAGTATTCTTCCTTTAATCTGAAAAGCAAATGCCAGACTATTTCTGTATGTAAATCATTATCAACTACACGTTGCCTTATGAAGTTCTCTCGTCTTTTTAGCTGTTTACAATGGGAATATTGTCCTTCCACTAGCAGATAAAAACATTTTCACCCAGAAGGCAACTTTCAACAGTTGTCTGGGTGCTGAGATCCTTTACTGATGTGTTTTAAATTGTGTTTTAATATAATAGTGCTTTAATGTTAATGCCTTGCTTATTTCTGTTTTAATATTATAACATTTTGTCCTTTTGTCTGTGTGTTTGACATTGTTGTGTCAGTTCTGGGGCAAAACAAAATCTCACTCAAATGAACATCTAAACTACCACATCAAAAATGGAATAAGATTGGCCAAGTGGAACTCCTGTTTGCCATTTCTCCATATTTTACTATGATTATCTATATTGAAGAAAGTGCGAGATGTATTTCAAAGCAAGCGTAGAGATGAATATTCAAAGTTCCACCAGGCTTGCAAGTCAGTCTCTGCTTATCACATCCAAGGGTGATGAAAACCTGCATTTAATGTTACGATGATAGAATAATAGCTCATCAGTTTCATAGTTGTTCCATATGCTCTCCAAGGCAGCATTGACCCTGCTTGATAAAAATATCTCATAAAAATATCACTGTAGCATCTCATAAAAACATACAAAGAAATATTTGCAATGGCAGCTACATGGATAATTCATTGCACTACAGATGTTCATCCTGATTTGCCATAGCAATATTCACATTTTCTTGATAAATACTTGAATCTGTTTAGCTACCCTTAACCATTTTTAAAGTAGCAGAGACCATGATTTCTTATCATACTTTGTTTTTTAAATGACAGTTACTTTTTGCTGGTGCAATATTTTGAACAGGAGGATTTAGATGTAGAGAACAGGATAAACTTTATGGGTTTTTTTTCCCAGAGGTAAATGACTAGAGAATGGCAATGGCTTACCCTGAATTTGTGCAAAACTGAGCTCCTGCAAGTGTAATGCAGGAAACCATAAACAGAGTTTTGGTCCATGCAGCTTGTTTGGCAGGCATGGCAAGTATTGCCTATTGGAGCTTAAATTAATCCACTTCTTTCTAGAGATCTTGGAGGCAATTGGATGTACACGTAGGGTTTAATCACAAGGGGAAATAGATCATCATTCAGTCTGCTTGTCTAGTGCAATTTATTTCTTAGTGATCACACAGCCTAACCTTGATTCATGCCCTAATTTGACCAAAAGCTATAGAGGTTCTACTTTTGGGGGGCAGACTGGAGTGATTCCTTAGCAGATGGAACGGTCATTTTATGGGAGATGACTCCTGTTAAAGTAACTCTTTACTAGCCATATGCCTTTGCAGGCATCTGATTTCACCTTTACTTCTTGTCCTGTAAAAATGACTGGGACCAGATGTTAGGTGAAGAAACTGACTGACGGACTAATGACCTTCTGTTTTATATGGTTTCCCTAACAGTAATGATGATGCCCCTCCCAGAGATTTTCTTTGTTGAAATGTCCAATTTTATATTCTGAATCTTGCAATAGTCGTCAAGTAATGCAGCACTCCTTATCTATGGATTCCTTTCTTTAAGTTATTTCAGATTGTGGCAAGTTGTATGAAGTCTTATTTGTCCAAGCTCTTTTAAATGAAGGTGACATGATAAGTAACGAAACATATTCTATCCGTGTCTAAAACAAAGAAGACAAGAGCATTTTGACACCTTAAAAACTAACTGCTGTATTTTAATGTGTGCCTTCCTGGACAAGTCCACTTCCTCAGACAGCTAGCACAGATTAACATGGCTACTTCTTCTAAAATTCTTTTTAATGAGTTATCTGCAAGATATGTTTCCATAGCTGAGATATGATCATTGATGCACCCTTCTTTTACTCTGTGTATGAGAGACACAAAGAGTTTTTAAAAGAAATAGAGAGAGGACATAATTTATATAAAATGTCAGTTTAGAGATTGGTGCCCCTTCACAGTGAATGTTCAGTTCAATGAACCACACAAACCTCCCTGCAGTGAATTCATATCACTTGCATTTGTTTAAGTGCATTTATGAACTTATTGGTTCAAAAGGTCTGGCCAACTTCCAGGTGGTGAGGATATTCAAGAAAGCACTGCTTATGTGCACCCTCATATCTCCATATTATATAGTCCTTTCCATGCTTTCAGGCACAACACATGAATCGGGCTCTTAATGTTACAGGAGTGAGTTGCAGGCATACAGAAAAATAAAGAGCAAGAGCAATGGTTAGTGTTAACTGTGGTTTCTCTGCCTAGCTAAACCAGCTTTAATCTCCATGCACACAGAACTACACCTACAATGTAAGCACTCTGGAACACTGTCACCTGTACAGTTAAGCAATTTCAGCTAATTTCCATGGATAGTTTTTTCTTGGGGAGATAAGGTGAAAGGACAACAAATCAATTTATTTTTGTCAGTGGGGAATATTTTTGTAATAGATTGTGACCACAAAAACCAACAACCTTTTTTTCAGCAAAATGTGATGCAACAAAGCAGAAGTAATCTGTTTCAGTTTGTCACAGGCTTGCTCACATTTTAGAGGGAATGGAAATTTTTTCCCATTTGGGGAACATACTGAAATCCAACACAGTCAGAAATATCCCACCATACAAGAAATATACTTCTAATTTTATTCCATTTTCTCTTGCTTTATTTTAGTCACAATCCACAGTGAGTTTTCTGGCTGTGGGCATTTGAGCAGACTATGTACACACAACACTCCTTTAGAGATGGGGCATCTTCATTCCCCAGAATATAAAGCAGTCCTCATTGGGGTAAGAATATACCCTATAGCTTATACCAGAAATATTTTTTTTTAAAAAAATACTAGTATGTAAGAGCCAAAGATAAACTGAAGAATTTACTGTATCTGTTTGGACATGAAAATAATCTACAAAGTGTGCTATTTAGATTTTGGAGAAAATACACTTTCTTTCTCCTCTCTCATGTTCCCCCATTTGTGCAATTTAATTTTTTTAATTTATTTATTTAATTTCTTGAGCTTCTAGACTGCCAGACTTAGTGAAATACTACTCGGGATGGTTTACATAGTAAAGCAAAACATATAAACTGTTTTGGACATAGTAAAAGCAGGTCTAGGACAATATTTTGTTTATCCAGGGGACAGATAATTGCTTGAGCTAGTCATGAGACACTGTATGATAGACTAAGATATGGTTATCCTAAAATATTTTATATGGGATGCACATAACATGATACCATAATATTTCTCTTCCTTGTTCCCATAATATTATGAAGATACAAATTAAACACTGGCTGAATAGCTCAGTAGTTTAGGTATCTTGATGCAGAGCCAGAGGTTGGGAGTTCCATTCCCCACTCTGCGTCCTGTGAATAGAGCCAGACCACGTGATCTTGGACAAGCTGCACAGTCCCAGGGCGCTCCCAGAAGAAGGGAATGGTAAACCACTTCTGAGTATTCTATACCTGGGAAACCCTTAAAAGGGTCACCATAAGTTAGAATTGATCTGACTGCATATTTTCATTATTATTATTATAAATTAACTATCTGAAAACTACCACCAAAACTACCACTAACTCATTCTTAGTTTAGACTTCAATTGCGTTGCCATTTGAAGAAATGTGCGCGCGCAAGAGGGGCGCGGTTCGCGCCATCAAGCTCCGCGGCATCTTTGCTTCCCCAGGCCTGGAAGGGGTAAGCAACTGGCCATGTGATGTTTTCGCGGGCCGGCGCTAATATAAGGGAGCGCCGGCCCGTTTGCTGGCTCACTTTTGCTTCTGGCACCCACCCGCCCATCCTCTTTCTAGTGTGTCCTTGGGGTCGCCTGTTTTGGGGCCAGATAGGAATTTTTGACCTCTATCCTGATTGGCCGGTGGATGGGGGGATTTTTCGCCTATCCCACACTGGAAACGGGTTTGTTGGTAGTTAAGGGTGTTTTTTCTAATCGGTCACACCAGTGGGTAATGCGGGAATAACTGGTTGTCACGGTGTGTCCCTTTTGTAATTATCATAAAACCAACAGTGTGTCGGTCCTGACGGCTCTGCGAATCGTGCAATTAAAAGGCCGAAGGCGGCTGATGCGCTGGACCACTTTTGGACCAAAAGTCATCAAATACGATGGCTAGAGGTACGGGGTATTTAATTGAGGCCTGACAGGTTTCTCCGGTCGTTAGACAGCTGGAACCTGGGGCCTGGGACTCACCCATTGACTGATAAGGAATTACAGTATTTGGCGTTATTTCCCTGCACTACTGCAGGCCCCCTCAGTTTGGAATTGGTTTATTTGGTTGAATTTGAATTGGTATTAATAAAGTGTGGCTCATATTTAAATTCCAAAGAATTGTTGTCTTGCGTCTTCATTTCGGGGCTTGGGGAAGCAAAGATAACAAGCAGAATCTGACGGTAACTGTACTGTTTGATCCTTTGTGCGCCATGCACATAAAAGACCTTGTCCAATGACAGTCCACCCTGTTGGTATTTTATAATTGGTTACATGCTAGAGGTCTTGCTGAATTGCCAGTGCTGACACGGCAGTCCACCATTTCTCACTCCAAAGGAAAGCCCTGTTTTAATGTCACACAGTGTAACTGTATTTAATGTGACCACCATTTATGGTGATGCTGCTAGCCTGAGGCCTTAGCATTGGAACTGAATAAATAGCATCTGTGTAACAAGCTTCCGTGGTCTGCTGGATCATCATACATAAAGAGAGAGAGAGAGAAGGGAAAAGACACTGCATTGTTTTGACGAGAGCTTGTGAATAAACTATGTTTAGACAGGCTTAGCCTGTTTTTAGCAATTTAAAAATACTACTAAAGCTGTCAAGCTGTCATTAAAGTACGCTTACTGAGAGTTCTAGCCAAAGCAACCAGAAATAAATTGGCTGTCTTCAGTTTGGAAGCTCGGCAGCTCACTCTGTATTGACTCGTTAGGCAACGTCTCATTAACAGTTCAGAGCTCAGCTCTGACACCTAAATGCTGCAGCATCTAGGCAATCAACAGACTTGGTTCAGTGCACATTCTTAAGTTAGGTGCAAGAGAACATCTAAAGTGCATCCTAAATTGGTACTAAAGGAGTAATTCTGTGATCATTTCAAATACTATGATATCTTCCCAGTGAGTTTAGTTGGATTTTGCCAACATAAGTCTATCCTATATACTGTATAGTGTCAATGAAGATGGGTAATCAACAAATGAAAGGGTTATTTTTCCCCAGGTGGCGTCTAATTGGTTAATGATGAATGCACTCTAGTTAAATAAATTTTCATACCGCTATTAAGTTCTTGGACAGTCTTTAGGATCAAAATTGTAATTGCCGTTCAGTGGATTAATCCATTGGTCCAAAAGTGAAATGAAGATGAATTTTTGAGGATTCTAAAGAAAGGGGACAGATTTTCCTGTGTGAATTATATTAACATATAATTAATGTTTTTAAAAGGACCTTGGAGTGACAGAAATGGCTATATTTAAGAAATATTTATTTATTTTATTAACATTGTGGATGTAGAACATATCTTTTTACTATTCAGACTTGCTTCTGCTAGATAGCTGAAGAAAATAAATGACATATCCACTTACCTAGATGTAAACCCCACTGAATTCCAACATTTATGTTGTTGTTTGTTAGTTTATTTCATTTTTATGCCACTGTATCACAGAGAAGGGCAAGATTCAGTTTTCAATGCTCTGTAGTACGTGGAACTCCCATTAGTTTTTCAGCAGAACTTCAGCAGATGGGAGGCTGGCGATATACAAGGAAACACATAAATTTATTTCCGTTAGAAGAAATTGAATCATGGGTTGCAGCAATTGAAAATACACTTTCCCAGGTTGTATGGTGGGTCCCTGTTGGACTTAACATAGAAGCTTTCATGACTTTTTTTTCTGATGTTTTGAAGTAGTAAATATAATACACAAGCAGTGTCTGAAACACTCTGTTCACTCCAGAATTTCCATGAAGTAAACAGGGCTTCCACTTCATAGTTTTCCCATTATCTCTGTTATGTTTTATTACTCATATCATCAAATCAGAAGCTTAAACCAAAAACCTAGCAGTCAAATCCAGCATAGTAATCCATCAATGACATGTCATGTTATATTGTTACATTACACCACGTTATGCTATGCTACACTATGTTGTATTTCATTATGTTATGTTGTGTTACGTTATGTGCCATCAAGTTCTATCTCACTTACCCTAATAGGATTTTGAAGAAAAGTGAGATATTTAAGGAGTGGTTTTACCGCTGCCACCCATAATGAGTTTTCATGGCTGAATGGGGATTTGATCTCAGGTTTCCTTAGTCTGTCCCTCTATGCACTATATCACACTGGCTCTCCAGTGTCAGTAACTACACTAAAGGTGCAAAATGGCCACACACTCAAACCAATGGAGAAGTGATTTCTGAGGCAGAACCATTCTGGCAAAGGAGTTTGATGGCAGCGGCAAACTAGTGGCTTCTTTTCACATTGTTAGACTACAACGTACATCATCTCTAACTATCAAAGCTAAGGTTGCTATGTCCTACCTTGCAGAATCTTCTTCTGAGGATGATATGGCTCATCATTCTAAACCGAGGCATTCAATGGATTTTGCTTCGTAAACTGAAAATTATGTTAACTGAGGCGTTAGTAAGCTGAGGTACCACTGTACAAAATTAGACATGGCAAAATTAGCTCACTGGTCATTATGTCTCCAAAAATCCATGGAAACATCAGGTAGAGAAGGTGTTAGAAAATTAGGAAATCAAGATCTTGTGCGATAGCCAGATGGAAACTGATAGACACTTTGAACATAAACACCAGATATAGTAGTAATAGAACAATATTTAACAGATACAGTCGTGCCCCGCTTAATGATTACCCTGTATAATGACGAATCCGCTTCACGACGATGTTTTTTCAATCGCAATTGCGATCGCAAAACAATGTTTTAATGGGTTTTTTTCACTTTGCGATGATCGGTTCCCTGCTTCAGGAACCGATTCTTCGCATTACGACAATCAAAACAGCTGATTTTCAGGTTTTCAAAATGGCCGTTGGGTGCTCAAAATGGCTCCCCGCTGTGTTTTTGGACGAATTCCTTGCTTTACAGGCACCGAAAATGGCCACCCCTATGGAGGATCTTCTCTGGACGGTGAGTTATTCAGCTCATTGGAATGTGTTGAACGGTTTTAATGCATTTCAATGGGCTTTTTAATTTCACTTTATGACGTTTTCGCTCTACAGTGATTTCGCTGGAACGAATTAACGTCATCAAGTGAGGCACCACTGTACCTAGGTTTTTGGTTACAACTTGTATCTGTTATGTAATACCAGTCAATATTTTTACAATTTTGATTGCCTGTGCCTGATATTTTTTGATGATGTTGGTGGTGGCGGTGTTGATGTTGGTGTTGGTGGTGATGGTGATGATGATGATGATGTGTATAGCATTGATACATAGTTACAGATTCCCACTTTATTAGTTTGAATTTGAAGAATATATTATCCTTGCCTATAAGGAGAGGGTATGTATTCCCAAGTCAGTGTTCTTACCTCAAGGCAGCAGAAGGAAACTCCATGGTATTCCTGCAGTCATTATGGTGCTTTGATGTCAGTGAGTTTAAAATGAGGAACTGCAGGCGCTCTGAGCACTTACCTTCTTGTCTTTCTCTTTGGGAAAGAAAAAAAAACAAAGCTGGGAAAAAGCTTTTTGCTTTGTCTTTATGTTCTCACACTCCAAGCATGTAGAAGGCATCGTAAAGTATAGGATGATAATAGGAGAAGAGTGAGGAGAAAAATGTCCATTGCATAATTCAAAACTGACATAATACACATGGCTATTTAAAATATGCTAAGTCCAGGGTTTACAATTCTGAGCTGCCTCACTGCTCAGAAAAGTCATTTGGGTCCTTCAAAACACCTTTGAGATCTGTTTTCCCCTTCATGTGTCACATGTGTGAAGAGAGAGAACATACACAAATGTACACAATGTTGCCAAGACTACGCACTGAATCCGTAATATAAACATTCACACTGAAATAAAGCTTGAACCAATTTTGTGGTGAATATTTGTACCCTGCTGCCTGTTGTAGTCTGGCACTGATGTTAGAATGTGTGCTGTCTCTATACGTGAGGACACAAAATGAAGAGGGGCACACGAGTTCTGTTGGGAATGATAATACAATTAGTCTTTCAGTGAGGATGTATTGTGTTTTCAAGGTGAGGAGCAGGAGGAGGAGGGAAAGTGTGTGAGTGAAAGAGCAAGGCATCATCTTAGGTTTCCTAGGCTCTCCTTGACATGTTTTGACATGCTGACCTACACTGATATTTCTTTGGGTTGTGGCACTTTCTCTTCCTCCTCCCACTTTTCTGCCAACCCTCTGTTGGAGAGAAGACACTTTGCCTTTGTTCCCTCTACATCTCCAGGAGAAATATCTAGAACTAGGACTCCTATCCTAGTATAACAGATTTCTACAATAAATAAGGTCTTATTTTCTTGACTAAGAAGTCTGGATGTGATTTTCGTGCCCCCCCCCCCCCGAGGACTGAATCTACTAGTTGACTCAGCTGTAGTTTACTCTGCTACAAGCTTCTCTTTCGAGCTTGTGGAGTGTGAGGGGCTAAGAGGCTCTCGTGATGAGCTTGCAGACTTTCCAGTTTACCAGGACACCACTCAGCTCACAGTTCTGACTCGGATGCGTGGAAATTTAAAAGGGTACGAGATCTGATCCTGGAATTCTCTCCTCTTGTCCAGTAGCATTCCCTTACTGCCTTCACTCTTGTACTCTTACTTTCCTCAGCCCATAGTACTATACTGCATTTGCTTCTCCCTATTTAATTAAAAAATAATTCATTTCAAAGGAGAGGAAATAATTACAAATAAATCCATCCATCTGGGAAGAAAGCAACCCATACAGCCTAGCAACTCTTGAAGTTTTTTTTCATATTTATTTCAGTGGTCTCTAAACCAGAGGGTGTTACTGTATTTCCCCCAAAATTAAATAAAAACTTTTCATTTATTTTAAATACTGCTATTTCATTTTAATTATGTCTTGGACAAATAAAAAACCAGTCTATTCCATTAGCGGATTCCTAAACTGTACAACATCAAAGGCCATATTGCCAGTCTTATGCTAAGTACATTTATCTTGCACTCACATCTGTTGTTCTGATCACTTGCATAAAAGAAATAAATTGCTAACTCTTACCAAATGATAAAAGGATGCAGATTTGTCCTAAAGCTACTTGTTTGTTTTTGGTTTCTTCCTTACGTTAGTTAAATGCTGATCCTTCCCCACATGATCACCGGTGACCATCTGCAGAATTACATTTGTTGCAGTATTGGAGAGCAAAGGCCGCCTGCCCTCTTAGTATGGCAAAGCGCAATGCTTATCTACTGCCCCATAGCATTTAAAGCGCTCTCTGGATGGTTTACAATTTAATTATGCAGGCTAAAAATTGCTTCCATGCCCCAGTGAGCTGGGTACTCAATTTACTGACTTCAGAAGGATGCCAGGCTTGAGTGAACCTTGAGCCAGCTTCCTGGGATTGAACCTGTGTCATGAGCAGAGTTTTGGCTGCAGTACTGCAATTTAAGCACTGCATCACAAGGCTCCGTATCATCTTCATGAACTTGTCCCTGCTGCTCTGGGACACTAGTGTGTGAGGAACGTATAGAAAGTCTGATGAGATAAGAGAGGAATGTAAGGGTTAGTGGTGCTCTCCCATTTTGTAGCAGAATAGCGCAAACTAGAGGACAAGAAGGACAAAGCCAATAGAGTCATGGGCAGATTAGTAGCACCACAATCAGACATATACTCTTACTCTTAGTTTGTGGCTGTGGAATCAAACATGGAAGTACATTGTTACAGATAATGAGGCATTTGCAATTAGTTTTTCACAGTAATGAAGGCATGTTACTCTTTGAGGAAAAAGATAAGATGGTGCCAGTTTCCACTCCACATAAAAATGATTACTATATAGTGGTGCCTTGCTTAGCGATCACTCTGTTGAGCGATGAAATCACTTAGCGATGGGGTTTTGGCCATCGCCAGAGCGATCGCTTAGCGATGGTCCCTATGGGTAAAAATCGCTTTGCGATGATCGCGGGGAAGCGATCATGGCAAAGCTACCCTTTCTAAACAGCTGATTGGCGGTTTCAAAATGGCTGCCGGAAAAAAACAAAATGGTAGCCCGCTTTTTGTCCTCACTTTAGAGGCACCGAAAATGGCCGCCCCATGGAGAATCTTTGCATAAGGTCAGTTTTGAAGCCCATAGGAACACATTAAACGTGTTTTAATGCGGTTCTATGGGCTTTTAAAAATCACTTAGCAATGAAATCGCTTAGCGACGTTTTTTCCTGTACAGATTAACGTCACTAAGTGAGGCACCACTGTACTGGCAATTGAAATATTCTTTGGCACTGGTGATGGAACAGAATTCTCCACCAAACCCAAGGTCAAGCTTAAGGAGTGCAGGGCAAGCTGTGGGGATTCACTAGCACAATTGTATCCTATAATTGCAGTGGTTCCCAAACTGTGTGCCCCAGGGTGCCAGCAGACCCAGCCAGGGGTACCCTGAAATCCTTGGAATCCTACTCAGACTGGTTTTACCCCTCCCTTCTCCCCCCCATACTGGGGAGCCATGGCCAGTGGCCAGTAAGTCAAGGTAGCTACGAGTCTAAAACATTTGCAATCAATGCTCTGACAGCACACCTCTAGCCCTCATCCCACATCATCTGGCAGGTACCTTACCTGGCCAAATGGTAGAGGTTGGCCCAAATGCCTGGGGCAAAGGTTGGGATTACAGAGTAAACTATGTTAAGGAAGGGAGGCAAGTTCAAAAAGTTGTAGAAACATTGTCCTGTGTCCAGATTCAGGAGACAAAGTCTAAAGTCTATTCATGGGAAATTCTTAACAAGCTCATGGGGTGATGGTGTTAGTGTTTGTGGAAATGATGATTGATTTATATAGTACCTTCTGTGTACAGTGGTGCCTCGCTAGACGATTGCCTCATGCAACGAAAAACCCACAAGACGATTATTTTTTGCGATCACTATGGTGCCTCATAAGATTTTTTTTCTATGACTGTGCTTCGCAAGATTATTTTTTTAGACCGATGCTTTGCAAGACTTTTTGTTTTGAGACCGATGCATAGGGAACCTTGTAAGATTATTTTTTCACAAGACGACGATTTTCACGGAATGAATTAAAATTGTCTTGCGAGGCCCCACTGTACACTGGATTTCTTTATATGTTACCTGTTTCCCCAGTGAAGCTTTGTTGCCTTTGTTAACCTCCTGAGAAGGATTCTACCCTACTTTGAAAACAAGTGTTTGGTAAAATCTGTGAAAGAGTTTTGGTGATCACATACCTTCAGGCTGGATTTCAGGGCACTGGTTATAGTCCAGGTAATCGTTGTGTTTCTCTGCATCTGCAGGTGACAGCACTTGTGCTGTCGATGTCACACTGCCCAGATTGCACTAGGGCAATATAAGGGTGTTTGTATCAGTGCTGCTCTAAACTGCAAAGACACAGAAGGCCCAGGCTCATGTGGGCACATGCACCCACCATCTCTCTCTTCAGTCTCCTCTCCTCACTCCTGGCTGTTCAGCATGCCAACACTAAGCTCACTGTGTGCAGTTTGATGCACAATGGAGAATGATGCATCAGTATCACTGTGCATAAGTCTTCTTGTTGCACAAGCCTAGGCAGCAGTCATGAAAGATCCAGGAACATTTCTGTATTTTTCAGGATGGAAAACAGAGTCATGGTAGAGACATCTGTGAAGTGTGTCTGTCTGAACATTATGAAGAAAGGGGGGTGGGGTTGTTTTATGGTAGCAAGAATCACTTCAGCTTTTGGGTGTTCTTGCCTGAATTGTGGATACACAGAATCGTCACACTGATCAGCACAGTATATCTTTGTACCTATGTGGACATTTTATTATGGGCAGAGTTTTATTAGTTAGTTACACTAGTGTAAATGCAATGGCAAAATAGTTCCTATCTGATGAGTTGCCACTTATAGCCTTCATCATGATGAGCCCACTTGATGAAGGATACAAACGGGGACTTGTAAATCAGTGAAGATTTGCTGCTGCCGTTTCGGCTGTTGGACTTAGGCTGGCATAATTAACTAACAAGGTTCTGCCTTATATCTTTTGGTTCAGAAAGAAAAGTGATGGTCACGTCTTGATCTAGACTTCCAAAAAAGTAATACAGTACTTGCATCAGCTCTGAGTTGGAAAAGATCACTTTAGTTCCATGGGAGACAATTCTCCCCTAGGCTTGTGATGATTTGAAGCCACATTTTTATTTGCATTGCTGTTTGGTCCTACATAGCCCAATTGAAATGTAACAAGACAAAAATAAGGAAAGAAAGTCTATGACAAAACTGATAAATCAATAAACTAATCAATATGCATGGCTATGGCCAAATTTGTTTCCTAAGCAGTTTCTTTTTATTGCTCTTTAAAATGCATGTCTTTCCTCATTGCATCTGGGGTCTAAATGTGTCTGTGCATCATATAGTGAATAGTAATATGGCACAGGGATTGGAAGGAAAACAAAGATATCTTCTTTTTAAAAGTCACCTAATCCCAATAAACTTATATTAGACAAGGATATTTACAGTCTTTATCAGCCCCAGAGTGGGTAAGTACCAAAAAGAATACATAAAGTCAAAGAAAGAATCATTTCATTTTCATTTGGAGTTGGATTTAACTCAAATGCCAGGTATGACATTCATAAGCCCTAGCGAGATCCTTCTAAACAGTGGCTCACCTTACATATGGCAGCAGCACAGCTGTTGTTTGCATCCAAAGTGGGCAACACCGGGCCCATGGACTACATATAAACATTCCACCTGGTCTTGTATCCCCTGTCTGTTATGTGCCATCAAGTAGGAACTTACTTATAGTGATGTTAATAGAGTCGGCAAGGTAAATGAGATATTTAAGGAATGGCTTTACCAGTGCCAACACCCCTGGTGAGTTCCCATGGCCAAGAGGGATCCAAACCCTAGTCTTTTGAGTTTTAGTCCTTTTCTCTGGCCACTACATCACGCTGGATATCTGTTGCATCTTTTGGCGTCCTTGTTTCTACATCCACTATTTCAGAAAAAGGTACAAGGGAAGACAGTACAGTAGAGGTGTCTCTGTAGTCCTTGGCAGGTTCCAAATTTGCCCCCGCCCCCAAACCATTGGACATTTCTCACCCAAGCCAGTTTACACCCATGTCTTATACGATTGTGATTGTGCTGCTCGTGTTTGTGCTGAATGCTGCCTTTGCTTCTTTAGGGATCCTTGGGGCTGTATGGGAATGGTCAGGGTGAAATGAGTGACATTGGCAGGGGGAGGATTTGTGGCTCCCAAGATGTTGCTGGACTGTACCTCTGATCAGTCCTAGCCATGGTCAGTCTTGAGGGATGGTGTGAATTGAATTGCTGCTCAGCATCTGGAAAGTCACATGTTTGCATCCATATGTTATGAAAAGAAGTCGCTAAACATTTTATGGATGGATAACAATGCACCTTATTGGAAGTGAACATCTTACAATTTCTTCTCTTCTGCCCCTTCCCCATTACCTGTGCTTAGCCTTAACTTATAGATGTCCCGCCCACATTATGCAAGCACATTCAGAAGCCTCCCTTGCACCTTCATCCTTTTCTCCATCAAATAATAGTTCTGATTCTTTTGTCTGAATGACTCACTCCCTCTCCGTTGCCGCTGAAGTGACCAGTCCATTAATGTTTTAAATAACTCGATGTCCATTGCACTCATAATAGTCAATCCAAAGAAGAAATACCAGGAGAAGATTTGCAGCCTCTGGGCCCACTGTAGAAGATAATAAGTTCTTTCAAAAAAATGGCAGAAGAACAAGTCTATAGTGAAATTTAAATTTTGGAACTGCAGGATGCCATTCAGAAAGAAAAGAACAAACCTGATTTATTTCATATTTACACAGACGATTGAAAAATTCCCTTATGTCCCATACTCCCTTGGCCAGGAATGTGATGTTTTCTACAAATCAAAGTTTTCTATATGTGTTGTTTTGTTTTCTACATTTATTTTTCCCTGCAGAACATTTTCTAGTTCTGGCATTGTGTGGAAGATAGTTATTATAGGTGTGGGTGGGGGAAGGGGGAGCATATATAAAGTTTTATATCCCCAAACAGTTTGGTTTCTCCCTCCCCCTTTTGTTTCCTTCTTGGATCTACAAATAAACTTCATTTTGTTGCATTTCTAATCTTTCGCTTAATTTTAAGGTGCTCTGTTTCTGGGAGCTGAAACACAGAATCCTTACACCTTTTCATTCATGGGAATTCCACTTACATATGTCCCCCAAAGTATTATTTTAGAAATAGCTGCACCTTTCTGGTTTCTCCTCAGAGCATATAAACCAGGGGTGAAAAAGAGCTTTAGACAGATTATTGTACTTTACGTTTGCTAGTAAGACACTTTAATGTGGAACATGGACCTTGCAGCACAGGGGCTTCTGTGGTTTTACCCGCAGCACCACCATGTCCCTTAACAATATATAACAATATAATAATTAAAGTACAGAAGTTCTATCCCAATAATTGACTATTTCCATGGTCAGCCTCTATGGTTCCAGGTTAAACAGTTAGGTTTTTAGGTCTCATTTGAAATTGTCCAACTCTTGTTCCACGCAAATGTATTGCAAAACGGAATTCTATAATTTTGGGGTCAGATGAAAAAAATTGTGTTGCATATATAATTTTGGTGTGAATTGCATAGGCAATGGTGTGAAATAAGATCCCAACATTTTACTTGATTCTTACCAAAACCAGAAGCTAATTTCCCCAGTTATATCTTGAAGATGCATCATAGCCACCTCTGTCTCTCTCTGCCTGAAGATGGGGAATGAAAATAAGAAAATCTGTGTCTTGTAAATAGTGAAGAAGCCAAGCAGGGGGCCAAGTCTCCCAAGAAATCTATTTCATATGAATATAAGAAAATCAGAGTCCCATTTCTGCAAATGTTTATATGGACCATGTCCCATGGGAAAGATCTCTGACTTTTCCCCTCAAGTCAGCATTTGTTCTTCATCATTACCCCAAATATACAAGATACTTATTGACTGCATAAGGAAGCTGTAGAGCAGAATGTTGTCAGCTTCCCAAGGCTGCTACGCTAGACTTGTTGCCAAGAAGACTGATTGATTATTTTTTATATCATGCTAATGTATATATTGCTGTCTTCGTATTTTCTTCACCTTTAAATTCTACTCTGACTTTAATTAAAGTAGCTAGTCAGGTTTTCCCAAGCTGCCAAAGCTATAGTAATAACTTTTATCAGTCCACAAGACAAATCAATAGCTCCATGCTATGGCACTTTGGGGAATTAGTGCATTTTGATAAAAGTTGCTCAAAGTTTTATTGAATTTATGTTGTTCTAGTTATCAAATACAACTAATTTAAGTTCAGTTTGATAACTTCACAAGCATGTTCACTCAGCTTATTGGAGGTCTTGGAATATTGGACTTGCATTAGCAGAACAAAATGCATTCTTAATTTTTAGAATGTACTGAACAGCAGATTGATGCTTATGTTTGATTCATCTCCTGAAATACTCATACACAAGAACTGATGCATGTCTATAACTCTGCTGCCAGAAGATTCATCCTTTTAAAAATAATTATTACCCGGGTATGTTTAAAGCTGCAGAAGGGTTTTTCCTGATAAGCGGGATAAAGGGATGGCTCACTTGAAATTTGATACACGTAAGGTCTTGATCTTGGGTTAAGGCCTTAAGCTTACTGATTCTTTGGGGGAAAAAATAGAAATTTAAGGTATGTATAGAGGACTGTCCAAAGAGGATTGTATTGGTTAACAAATAATCTCTCTCCTCTCTTTAGCTCTTGTTGTTCCATATATAGAACAAAAAAAAAAAGGAGGATTAATCACAAGATATGTTCCTTGAATGAGTATCATATACCACAGTGGCTATAATCCAGCCCACAAGGTACACATATTTCAGGCCTATTGAAATCAATGGGACTCAAATTGCATAACTAGGATGGATAGATGGCTGCCAGAGGAAGCAATAAAATATGTTTTTGTTTTGACATCAGACTTAATTTTCCAGCCTGTCAATGCATGTGAAGTCGTCATAATGTTTATGACAAGTGTACTGTGTATATTTGCTTAGTTGGAAAGAGCTTTGTGTGGAAACATCAGTGATAATTTTACAATTATCTCCCCCAGTGTATATTTGAGTTAAGCACAACAGAGTTTAAATTCCTTTATTTCATAACAACTTGGGTATTATTGTAATAGTGGAAAGAATCCTGTTCATTTCTTCCACTCATGGCAGTTTGTTGTGTGAGTAGCTGGACAGGTTACGAATATCAGCAGGGAGCTACTCAGAGATATCTTGCTGCATGAACTTGGAAGTGGTTCAGTTGCTTACACAATAGATTGTTGCATGAGCAGATGGAGTGAACAGAATTCTGTCCAGCAGTAATACTTTAAATATGAGATTGAGGGGGAAAATACAAAGGATGATATAAACACCTACAAATGAAACAAAACAAAACAAAGGCAATAGGCACCAAGAATATTTATTTTTTTAATATGCTCCTCATCCATCAATCAACCAATCAATCAATTTATGATTTATAACAAAAATGGGATTAATGCTGGTTTACAAAAGTCTGATGACATGTTTGCAAAAGTGATTAGTGGAAAGAAATTTATCTCTCTTACCAGTATTCTCATTTGTTTTCAGTTTTTATGTACATTTCTGTGAAACAGTGGCTGCCAATCCAATCCTCAACTTGCAGGATTTTTTCTTTTTTCTTTTTCTATTTTCCAGTGACCTTGAAATTATTTTGATAACAGTTGTACAATAAAAAAGTAGCTAGGTCACAAAAATGGACCATATCAAGGTGTGGACCCTCAGCAGCATCAAATAACCAGCATCTCCCTTCAACTGCCTCCCCCCCACCTCCCGGATTCATATCCAAAGAGGTATCAGAACATACTTTCCAAATCAAAGAAGACTAAATTGTGTTCTATTTCAAGACCACAATCATAGGCAAATGTATGTGGGACTTACTTTCAAGTACACCCCAAATCGTATTGGGTTGCAAAATATGTAAACTTTCTTTACTAATAAAAGAAAGCCAGCCATCGCAACATTCTTGAAAATATATTGCTTCATCATGTTTGCCAACCACATTTCATCAAAGATTTCCTAACATTAAGTAGAATGTTTCCTCTAAAACTGGTCTCCAATAGCACCAACATTAACTAGATGGTTGCAGGGCATTGTGGGTTTCAGAGAATACCAGCAGATGAAAGCATGAATTCTGAGAAAATGGGAGTAATCCATTCTTCACCACTAATATCTGTGTATCAATGTGTGGCCCATCTGTTTGGCATCAAACTAAGATAGGTTTCTCCTGGTTTTGTTAGGGTTTTCCCCCACCCAAAAGAAAAAGGCTATGTTTAAACAAATAACCATCTTCCCAATGAGCAGTTGCTTTTGGTATTTTGTATGTAAACTGATGCAGGTTTCAAGTGGGTTTTATTTGGATGAAATATATTACATTTCATTATATCCTTAAATACTATAGATGTATATTGAGAAGCAAGCTTTTCATTCAATTGCTTATATAAATAATTATCTTTTTTTATCAATTGATGTTTCAGCAAACAGCTTTCAATTTTTCTTCATTTTGGTTAACCAGAAAAATATCAGCCTTTGGAAATGGTAGTAGCATATATAGAACATACATCCAATTGGAAATATTTATTAAAGATGTTTTTCTATATAAGGAATTGCTAGTGAGCTATGACATCATAAACTTGAACCAGCTGAAGTATTTACTCCTTTCCTTAAAATGGCATGCTGGTTTTCAGTAGTAAATATAATTTTGAATATGGTTTCTTAGCTATCTAATCTGTCCTAAAATGTACAGCACTGTGGCAAGTGAAGAAGTATTTTGCTGAAATACATTAAGCCTATTCTGTTTTGGAAGGACAGGGTTGTTCTCTACCAGACCAATTATCATTTCAAAGACTCCGTTAATGGATTGTTGCTTCTCATTAGCCATCTCTTCTCCTCCTCCTCCAGATGTTAAATAGAAAATGAGGCCTGATATGTCAGTACTGTATTTCTTCTCTTTCCTTTTTCATGTATATCCACATGCTCTTGAACATCCATGTATCCATAATTTCAAATGACAACAGACTGAGCCAAAACAGATGTCCCCCCCTTTTCTGTGGAATTATATGTGCATGTACCCCTTTGTAATTTTTACATAAAGGGAATCTAAAGATTACGGCTATCTAGAGAAATATTTTATTATTTCACAGATACACATTCAGGTTCATCTGTAGATGAAGCACTCACAATAATAACTTCCACATCCTCACTGTTGCATTCTGGTTCTATAGAAGAACCTTCTGTTCTTTGGGCCTAGCAGTAATCCCAGTACAGTACTTGCTATTGTCTGTACTACTTATGTGCTGAAATGGAAGTACAGTGATGCCCCGCATAGCGACGATAATCCGTTCTGGAAAAATCGTCGCTATGTGGATTCGTTGCTATGCGAAATAAAAAAGCTCATAGGAATGCATTAAAACCCGTTTAATGTGTTCCTATGGGCAAAAAATTCACCGTTATGCGAAAATCCTCCATAGGGCTGCCATTTTCGCTGCCTGTAAGCAAGGAATCAGCACGAAAACACAGTGGGCAGTCATTTTTTTTAAGCCGGTGGCCATTTTGCAACTGCTGATCAGCTGTTAGGAAAACATCGCTATGCAAAAATCGGTAAGCGAAACAGCTTACCGATCGTCACAAAGCAATTTTTTCCTATCTAAATCATCGCAATACAATCGCAGAAATGATCACAAAAAATCTGTCGCTATGCGGATTCATCGTTAAACGGGGCACCCGTTAAGCAAGGCACCACTGCACAGTATTTTAGAATTGTATAATACCACAAAATATTTGACTCGAAGAGTCGTTTATACTAGATTACAATCACACACAGAGAGAGAGACAGGTTTCAGATTTTTGGATGCATTTAATACCCAGAGTGTTTCATATACGTAATGCTTATACTATGACTTTTCTCTGCTACATGAAAGTTTTAGCATTGCTTAAGCTTTGATTTGTGGACCTCCAAGAGTTAAACAGGGCTTGAAAAACTTACTTTGTTTAGCAGTGGTCCCAGAATCCCCAGGCTAGCGTGTCCAGAACATTGACCTCTGACATCTGTAACGCCTCCCCCACCAACTATTACCTGCTCATTCCTAAGTGTCATGTGTCATGTATATTTAACTTCTGGTTATAATGGCATTTGTGGAATTAGTCAAAAATAAGAAAACTGTCTTTTGGAATAAATTGGGTGTAGTTTTCTTATCCGGGGTGAAATCAAGTTTTATTTTTAAAAAATACCTTGTTAATTATGTAAATTTACATTTATACTTGGTTATAAAGCAACATTCTTGTTATCATAGCTGGTTGGAGTACAAATTCAAAAGGCACAACTCAGATTGAAAATACTTTAACAATGTAATAATATACATGTTTATGCAGGATTAGTTGGGGTTTACTAAAGGGTAAGGAGATTCAGAATTGTGGTTTTATCTGTGTTTGTACCCTACCTTTCTTTATCCAAAAGAGTGGGTAAATGGGTTATTATATTCAAGTTATGAATTTAACTTCACACCTCAGTTTCTTGTTGTGCTGCTAGAAATGCTGCAAGAAAAATGCTTTTTAAATTCACATTAAACAGGGATTAATTACTGATATTGAGCAGATGTGACAACTGTTAAATCATTGTTGTTCTGTCTTGTCACCTTTCTGACAGTTCAAAGATTCAAATCAACCCTCAGTTTTTGGTAAGATCAGTGTGGGTGCTACTAGGGTAACAATATGTGAAGTCACTACACAGCCTATTTAAACTCTAATTAGTTACAATCTTAGCTAGGGTAAGCCTCATTAAATAAAAACTGTATGGTCTGATTAGCTTACACTTAAAACTCATGTTAATAATGGTTCATGAATTCTGATGAGTGCTTGGGAATTAATTTTGGACACACCTAATGTGCTACATAATCAACACATTCATCCCTTGGGTATGTTGAGGCCAAAAGGGAATGCGCAGTATTTTCCTTTCTTCTTTTCTGGCCATGCACAAAGAATCTCAAAAGGTATTAAGATTCTGCAATGCTGTCAAACTTTGACTGAAAAAATGTATCACATTATTAGAAAATATATTTACTTTCTTTAGAGTTTTGGCACCTTGGAGAAAGCCAGTTTCAGCAGTAGCAACAGCAGCATAAGCACAAAAAGGAATAACAGCAGCATTTTTGCACAGTGGCCAATCAGATGCTCATTGGAAGTCCACCACCAAGATGTGAGCCAACAGCTTATGACCTCTACTGACTGGCATTCAGAAGGATGTCACCTCTGACACTGAAATTTTTAGTAACACTGAGGCAACTCAGAGTGACTATGACTTGCAGTCACCATTCATGGATTTGGTTACAATTGTATTTTAAAGCCTTCCAAGTAGGTGGCCAATACTACATTCTATGGTGGTAATTTGCACATTTTAATCCATCATCCCTCACCCATTGATTCTTCTGACAAAAGCTGATGGGACCCAACAACAACTGAAGGGCCACAAGTTGCCTTACTCTCATGTATAGGCATTATGATTTCAACAGTTTTATTTTTAGTTAATTCCTAAATGATCCTCTATGTAGAATTTGCTTTTATCACATTAGGATGATGTTTCTATTAAGCTATTCACCACAGTTCTAAGATGTCTTTCCATGGCAGAGGTATGATGTGGTTAACTGATGAAAAAATGAGTCGGCCTTTGAATTTTCCCTTCTTTGATGTCACTTTGTAAATAGTAGTGAGCACAAGAGGGTGTCCTAGACCATCCTGACTGTTGAATGGGTATTGTTAACATTCAGGCTGGCCATTTCTATGTAAAACCTAGCATCTTTCTTCCTGAAAATAATGTGGGCATGATATTGAGACCCAATATTGGTCCATTTCCTTGTGTTTTGCATCTTGGATACAGATGCAAAATATCCTACAACCCAAACTCGAGTCTTTTTAAATAACTGAGTGATTCATTGAGTATTCTTGCATTTCTTTTTGTGCTTCCCAGTGTCCAACAAGCACTTATTTAACGCCGCTCATCCCATTATTCATGAAAACTGAGATGCTTGAAACAGATAGAATTCTTGGGTTGTTAATAGTTTAGAGTACATAGAAATAACTTCACATATTATGATTTATAGCATTGAAGTTAGGATGCAGTGCTCACACAGATTAATTATGATGGATAGATACATCAGAAAATACAATGTATGACTCATACTCAAATCTGTATTTTTTTTCTTCAGTTTGTAAGTGTGCATGCTTTTAGAGACTAGAACATGGTATTGTAGATGAAAAGAAGAAGGAGCGATGACACCTTAGGCTTAAACAAGAAAAGGCTTCTTGTACAGTAATATTTTGAAGTCTCATTCACATGAGTGTTGACAAGTGAGTGGGTTCTTCAACAAAATGTTGGTGCTGCAACAAAATGTTACTGCTAGGGAAGTGCATGAAGGAAGCTTTTGTTCTTGTTTAGGTTCAGTTTCTTTCCAAGGGTACCTGTTTTGTTTTCATTTTGGGAGGAGAACACTGCACCCTTTGTTTATCAGTATACTGAATGCCACTTTTGGGTCATTTTGCACCCACACCCATAGTTTTTCAGTCTAACAAAGCATTAAAATTTAATCCTGATGGCAATGGCTGTGAAGCAACGAGAGGAACGGGAAAGAATGGGGCAGATGGGCATGCTAAGGAGGTGCCTGGTGCACTCAGGCAAGGAGACAGAAGGGAAGAAGAGGCAATCGCACAAAAGAAATCTGGTATGTTTGTGATCCTCTCTTTAGTTAAACTAACTGAATCAGATTTCAGAGATTCTCTATTAGAAGAAAAGATGCTATGTGGCCTATTGGAAACTATTGAAAGCATCCAATAATAAAAGTAAGGGTATCCCTTCCCCCCCCCCCATTAACGTTAACCCAAAAGTTCCATACCTACTTACCAATGCAATCATTTTGTGCTATTCAAGGTGCTGGTGACTGGAGGTAGTAAATGAGCCAGTGGAGAGTAAAGATTTAGTGTCGGGTGAGTACAATAGAAGGGCAACAAGCAGAGTTTGGAAAAGTAAATTATATGGACCACAGATTGGGAAACTGAACTCCAGAAGTAACTTTCAAGCTCTGGCAAGTACCCATCAAAATGGATTTGTTCTGGGAGGCTCATGGACAAGAAGACTTAGTTTCCTTTTCCACACTTATATCTTTTTCTGAACCCCAGAGATTTTCTAGAGAAGTAAAGGGCAGCCCGGAATGGTTTCCAGATTGTCTTTGTGTTGTGATATCTTTGAGAAGTCTTGTGAAGAAACCTCAGACATGCTGGCTGTACAAAACCAACCAGGTGAAGAAAAGAAGACAGTGATAATGGTATTTTGTTCGGTGCCCCACACAGACATTGTTTTCAATGTCTTTCATTTTCAGCTTTTTCACCTTCTTCAGAGGTAGTTGGGTAAGTCTCATTTTAAAAAGAGGAAGAAACCAAAGTATAGTGAGGTGGTTTTAAAAGAGAGTCTTGTCAACTCTTAGGACTGACAGATTTATTTTACCACAAACTTCCATGGATTACTGTCCACTTCCTGTGATGCATTCTGATCAGGTGCACTGCAAATTGAAAGCAATCCACATGCCCTAGTTGCATCTCAGCTGGATTACTATAACCTCCAGTATGTGGAACTACCTTTGGAAAGCATTTGGAACTCCAGATAGTCCGAAATACTACAGCCGGAATGCTAACTGGAGCTGATTACGGGGATCATATAACTCCCCTATTACAGCAGCTCCACTGACTTCTAATCCATTTCCAGGCACAATTCAAAGTGCTGGTTTTAACCTATAAAGCCCTAAATGGCATGGGTACAAGCTATCTGAAAGGCTGCATCTCCATCTATGAGCTTGCCCTGATGGAAGATCACCAGGGGAGGCCTTTCTCTTGGTTCCACCACCCTCACAGGCGCACTTGGTGGAGACACAGGAGAGGGCCTTCTCTGTTGCTGCTTCCAGACTCTGGAACTCCCTCCCACGGGAAACTAGGTTGGCCCCATCTTTGCTGTCCTTCTGCAAGCAGGTGAAGACCTTTATCTTCAGGGAGGCTTTTCCTTAGTGACTGGCCATCCAAGAGGGGTTTTAAAATGGATTATTGTGCCCTATTGCTTTTTAATGTCTTTTTAGTATTGATTTTATTTACTGTTTTTTAATATACATGTTTAATTCTTTTTGAATATGTACTGTTTTTAGCTTTTAAATATTGTCTTTTTAATTATGTAACCCATTTGGGTCCTTTGATCTGCTGCTCTGTCTGTCACCTGGTCTTCTCCACCTCTGCTTTGGTCTCCTTTACGTCCCTTGTCTGTTATTCCAAAAATGTCTTGCTGTTCTTCTTATTTCAGCTTCCTCCTCGTTCCTCTCTGCACAGATAGCTAAGAATAGCTGCTGTCAGCCAGCCTTTATGGCCCATTCTCTGAACAGCTAGCTTTGCACACCATCCTCTTTGCCTTCCAACTCAATTCCTGTTCTTTCCAGCCTCCATAAAGTGCTATTCACTTTGCCAGTTGATAAAGATGTACACAAAAGTTAGTACAATCAACACCAAGTGTCAAAAGTACAGACCCGTGTAAAGAAAGGGACTTCTACAACTCTGTCTTTTCTTGAAGAAATTACGTTCAGCCATTATGAAGAAAATCAATGACACACACTCAGTAAGGAACATTTTACTACTAAATCAATTCCTAGCTTGTTGCAGCATTGTCTAGAATATATTAGATTTTTGTCTGACTCAGGGGTCACGAATCCCTTCACAACTAAAGAAGTTTGCCATAAAATGACCAAGGGACTGAATGATGTATAAAAGTGCTGGAAAGGTCTTTTGAAAAGGAATTTCTTCTGTAGAATTGGAACAAGAACTATGACAACAACATCAGTGACAACAATGATGATGATGACAGACCTCAAGCAATTATTTTTAAACTAGTGAGCAAGATGAAGGCTTTTCAACACATGCACACTTCCTTTGTATTTGGAATTTTTGAGATGGTGTGGAAGAAATATGGACAGAAGAACATTTAGAATAGGCTAACTTTGACAAGCCATCAGAAAACATATAATTGTCTACTCAAATACTGAAGAAAGAATGAGGAATTCTTGGTAGTACAGTAGGACCTCCATATTTGTGAGGGATCAGTTCCACAATCTATTGTGGATGCCTGAAACTATGGATATGAGGTAACCCTATATACAACACACAAGAGAGCTGGACAAAGGCCATAAGAGTGCACCTTTGTGTAAGTGGAACCACAGATACTGATTCTGCGAATACGAGGGTATTCGCAGAATGGGAAGCTAGCATAATGGTTTCAGTAAGTAGTGGCCATAAATCAAAACTAATTACAAGACTGTTAATATGAAGAGGTATTCTCCTATAACAATGAAATACAGAGAATACTTCAGTTTATGGACAAACTAAGGATGCAGGATCTGGGAGATCTCTACCAGTTTTTGCAAGAATTTGTGCTGTTCTCCTGTTTGAGAGTAAGATATTCACAGATACACGTGGAGCAATTCTTGTGCTCATGCCCAGTAGATTAAAAGTTAGTGTGGATGTTTTTAAATTGCATTCTTATGGTTGAATTGGGAGTGAAGAATTAGAATATAACCCTTTACTTGCCTACTCAGAGTAAGTTCTACTGAGTTCAATGAGTCTTACTTTCAAGTAAGTGGATAAAACTGAAACCTAATCATGAGTATTTAATGAGGGAGGAGGTCATCATAATGCAAACTAACATTGCAATTTATATAACAAACAGAGGCTGCGTTCATACTGGCAATAAGAACCACATTTAAGCATCATTTAAATCGATTTAGATTTTATCATTCATGCAGTACAGTATAAGGGTGAAATTATGTAGAGCATATGGGCTGCAAAGTAAATTGTTTTTCATCTGGCAAACAGAGGCTTTTAGAAATACCTTGCTTCCAAAACCAATTCAATTCAGTGCAGTTTTGTGGGTGTGAATGCTGCTGTCTTTTTAATTTGTTCCTATGTGGATGGGGGGGGGGGGCAGAGGGACCACTGTTTTTTCTTTTAAATTTTTTAAAAATTCTTTCTCAAAATGTTTATCACTGCATCACTTCATCAGTATATTTGGCATTCCAACCACCTACCCCATTCTCTCCATTCGGACAGTGAAGGAGCTGGCAGAGCAACAGAAAACCAGCGGGTGCCAAGCGGGTGCGCTTGGATCCAAAGGACAGCGTGCACACCAGGAGCACTTGCCCTGCAAAGGAGGCCTTCCCCATTCTCCTCTTTCTCCTCATTTATCAGTCACCTCTCTGGTGTCTCCCCCATGGTTTCTAGTGACTATTATGACACTAGGTGGTACTTCCTTGACACTGAATTTATTGCTCCATCACTTATTTTTATTCTGAAAAAAAAAATAATCAAAACCTTTAAGAACAGTGTGTTCCTAAAACAGAAATGAAATTGGTCAATTTTAGCAGTGTAGATGCCAAAACTGGTCTAAATCACCAAAATTAAATTGATTTCCATCCAGTGCATGTGAACATGGCCAGCTAGTTTATACACCATGTGAATTGAACCTGATGTTTTTAAAAGTCTGAGTACAAATCAATTCAAATTGCCAGTGTGACCGCAACCTCAGTTCATATAGTTAAAAAAAGTCTAAGCAAAGTCTGCTGCTTATATTCTTCTCCACAGCACTTAAAGCACTCTCAGGGCAGTTTATAATTTAAATATGCAGGCTCCACCTCTCTTCCCAATGTGTTGGTTACTCAATTTACTGATTGCAGAAGGATGGATGGTTTAGTCCAGTGGTTCTTAACCTTTTTGAAAGAAACGCCCCCTTGAGCCATTGAGGAAGTTATCATCGCCCCCTCCCCGTGGCGGCGTGGCAGCAGCGGCACCATATCCACTGGCAGCACCAGATGCTCTGGATCTGGTGGCGCAGTGGGGAGGGGGCGATGATGAATTCCTAAATGGCGGAGGTGGCACGGTGGCTCCATTACCCCATATCACCCCCTTCTGTTCCTTCACCCCCACATCACCCCTTTTCGTTCCATCGCCCCTCTGAAAAATGAAATCGTCCTCTGGGGGGGCAATATCGACCAGGTTGAGCCACTGGTTTAATCAACCTTGACCCAGTTGAGTCCGGAAACGAATTCATGTTGTGAGTCGAGTCTTGATTGCAGTAGTGCAATTTATCCACTGCACCACGAGGCAAATAGTTCACAAAAAAATGGGTCAAATATTTGTAACCAATTTGGCTACCTTATGAGTGCAGAGTAAAGGATTAATAATATTGGGGTTGAAATAAGGTGCATATATCTGAATGAGTTTTCACGAGGAGGAAAGAACAGAAATAACTGTTATCATATATGAAAAGTTTCCGTTCCTGTTAGCATCATAAAAGTAAGCACAGACACCTCTGTCCTTTTCAGTCTCCCTTTCAAAATAATTCAAGTCTGATCAGACATCAAGGCATTTTCTTTGCAGGCTTCCAGCAGGACTTGTATCCAAGTAAGTGCACTGAGTTGGAGTCTATTTTTGTCAACACAAGCTATCTCCTTTTGTCCTTTAGGATTCTTCTCATGTTGGAGCTTTAGATTCCCCTTGAGTGTTCCAGCTTTCAGGCACTTTGGACAAAAGACCTTTGAGGCACTCTGGACAAGTCTCCCCCCCTTCTTTGCTCTTGTGTCCTGTGGCGTGTTCTTCTCCTCTGGCCTTCCAATTCCTCATCTGTATGTGAAATATTTAGAAGTTGAGTCAGACTTGAACTCCAATTCTGTTTGGAGGCAGCTAAATAACACTGTGATATCAGAATTAATAAAGTGGAACAAATTGACAGACAGTGTCTTCAATGCAGAAATATCAAAATGGGTGCTACCCAAGTGACCCACAGAAGAATTACGCTGCTTGCAATCCTAAGGACATTTACCTAGAAGTCAGACCCAGTGAACTTGGTGGGACTTGCTTCTAACAGAGTGACTGAGATACACAATATGGTCTTAAGGAGCTAATACTAGTTTAAGAAAAACAAAGAAAATAAGCTTTATTATATGACCCCAACAATATTCCCAGAGAGTCAAAATGCATGGAATCTACATGAGCAACCTATATATAGTGTCTGATATAGAACATGGAAGTACTACCATCCTGAGGCAAAGACCACCTCTCCCCAAGATTAGTGTCTATTAATTTAAAATCTCTTCACTTTGCACTGTAAGGCTAGTCAAATGAAAGCACTCAGGTTCTCATTCATTCAGTATAATGTCTACAGATATATCATGGTATCCCTGTCAATGTTCCATGAAGCTTACTCTGTGGAAAAGTGTTCATAGAATTGCAGCTGCTTAACAGTGGAAACTGTTGCACACTTACTGAGAAATAAATCCCACTTACTCTAGTGCAGAAGTTAATTACATATATAGTGGTGCCTCGCAAGACGATTACCTTGAGGAACGATTAATCCACAAGATGATTAGTTTTTGCGATCGCTGTTGCGCTTTGCAAGACGATGGTTTCCTATGGACAGTTTTTGGAAGACAACTACTTTTCCCCATTGGAACACATTAAATAGATTTCAGTGCATTCCAATGGGGAACCGCGTTTCACAAGACGATGTTTTCTATGGATGATTTTCGCAAGACGATTTTTCCATTGGAATGCATTAAATGGATTTCAATGCATTCCAGTGGGGAACCACGTTTCGCAAGATGATGTTTTCACAAGATGACATTTTTCGCGGAACGAATTAACATCGTCTTGGAAGGCACCACTGTATAGCCTGTCTTTTCTCAAAATATTGTATTTGTTTTCCTGTAAACATATGTATTTTTCTGGATATACTTTATGAGGAGGGAGGGAGGCAGTGATTAAAAGACACAGCTATGTAACTGGGAGTAAGTCCTCCTGGTGCAGTGGCTAAACTGCAGTACTGCAGTCAAAGATTCTCCAGGGGTGGGGGAGGTGGAGCCTGCATAATTAAATTGTAAACCATCTCAAGAGAGTTTTAAGCACTATGGGGCAGTATATAAGCTGCACACTTTGCTTTTTTGCTTTGTTTACTCTTTAGTTTTATACCCTCTCAGTCTGATGAAGAGATCCGTAAGAACTCGGAAGTTCACCTTGTTTGCAACTTTTTATTGACCCTACTAAAGTGCTACCCAAGCCATAACTTTGTTTTTAGAGATGGGTCACATGGCTACATTTCCCCTTTGTTGGAAGTACAATGAATAAGCTACATGGGGAGAAGAAGCCCTTCCTTGAGACTACACAGCCCTGAGAACTCCATCTCATTCAACTGTGACGGCAGCCTTTCCATGAGACTACTCTGCAATAAAGATTCCCCTGGGAATGAGTACCAGTTTCGCTTTTATTGAATGTCTAATCTCTGGATGAGACTGATTATCCAACTTCATTTCAATCTAGCTTCAGGACTGGTTCTGGGACAGAGACTGCTTTGGTTGCCTTTGTGGATGACCTACACCAGGACCTGGATAGAAGGACTGTGTCCCTGTCAGTTCTGATGGAGCTCTCAACAGCTTTCAGTACCATTGGCCATCATACGGTATTCTTCTGCCCCATCTCTCTGGGATGGGACTAGTTTTATGGTGGCTAGTCCTTCTTGGAGGAGAGAACCTAGAAGATGGTGCCTGTGAGGTCCCACAGGGTTCTGTTTTATCTCCTATGTTATTTAACATATACATGAAACTGCTTGGAGAGATTGAGTGTGGTTTGGGGGTCCGGTGTCACCAGTATGCAAATGACACCCAACTCTCCTTTCCATCTAAATCTGAGGAAGCTGTTTTGCTTCTATATCAGTACTTGGTGTTAGGAATGGACTACATTGGTGGTTCTTAACTTTTTTGAAAGAACTGCCCCCTTGAGCCACTGAGGAAGTTATCATCGCCTCCTCCCTGCGACGGCAGCATGGCGCTGCCGCTGCGGGGAGGGGGGCAATGATAACTTCCTCAATGGCAGTGGCGGTGTGGTGGCAGTGACACCACATCTGCTGTCAGCACCAGCTGCTCTGGATCCGGCACCACCGCCGCAGAGAGGGGGGCGATGATAACTTCCTCTATGGCGGAGGCAGCGTGGTGGGCTCCATCGCCCCATCACCCCTTCTGTTCCTTCTCCCCCACATCACCCCTTTTTATTCTATCGCCCCCCTGAAAAATGAAATCGCCCCCTGGGGGTGAAATCACCCAGGTTAAGAACCACTGGACTAGATGAAAGTGAATAAACTGAAATTTAATCCAGACAAGACAGAGGTGCTCTTGGTCAGTCAAAATATAGTTTGGGGAATAGGGTATTGGCTGAGGTTGCACTCCCACTGAAAACACCTGTGCACAACTTGGGTGTGCTCCTGGATTCATCCCTGAGCCTGGATGCCCAGGTTTCAGCAGTGACCAGGAGTGTGTTTGCCCAGTTATAGCCAGTGCAGCAGCTGCACCTGTCCCTGGAAATGTCTGATCTGGTCAAGGTGACACATACTTCAGTTTAGAAGTTACATCTTCGATGGATCACTGCAAAAGGCTCTACACGGAGCTGCCGTTGGAAAGCATTGGAAACTTTAGTGAGTCCTAAACGTTGCAGTCAGCTTGTTAACTGGCGCTGGTTACAGGGATCACATAGCTCTCATGTTATAGCAGCTCCACTGGCTGCCAGTCTGTTCTGGGAAGAATGCAGAAGTGATGGTTCTAACTTATAAAGCCATAATCAGCGCAACTATCTAAAAGACCACATCTTCTATGCTTGAGTGGGTTTTCAAATGGATGGTTGTACTTTACTGCTTTGAGTGTGTTTTGGTGTTGCTTTTGTTTACTAGTTTTTAGTGTGGCATTTGTTTGATTCCTTTTAGTATTTGCATACTTACTACTTTTAGCTTCAGATATTGTCTTTTAATGATGTGAGCCACCTTGGATCCTTTTATGGAGAAAGGTCAGAATGGCTGTTTTAACATCCCACTGGTTTGCTTACAACAGGGAAAAGAGCAGCATGGAGGGGTGGGGAGTTTCACAGAATATGCTAACATGTATTTAAATGCTACATGAAGACTAGAAGTTTTCAGATTTTTCAAGCCTTTCACATGTTTCCAAATTCCCCCAAATGTTCACCTTTCTTTACAGCCATTTATTCAAAAATGAAAATTCACAGAAATTATAAAAGATAAGCACCTTTCTATTCTGTCCCGTGAGATTTTTGTCTTTACTGAAACAGGAAACTGACTAGATGGTCTTGAGCCTCTCAACCTGATTTGCCTCACAGAGCTGTTGTGAGGATAAAGCGAGGGGAGGGGACCCCTTCATGTCGCCTTGAGGGTGTGTCCACATGCAGTCATGTGAGAGAATGAGTGCATGAATGGACAGGGTGACTGTTGGGGTGGGGTGGTGGGAGAGAAGAGAGAGAATCTTGGGTTTTGCTGAAACACTTCTCCAAAATACCAGACAAAACAGTAAAGTTTAGTGACCTTTCGTATGAGTGCATAACCAAGTGTTGCATTTTTAACCAAGGTGAGATGCTGTTCTGCACTCTCATTACTTGTTAAATGTACTATATTGTACAGGGAAAAACAATGGATAACAAGGTCAACAATATAGTTAAATTTGACCATCAGTAGTATATTGCGATTATGATTAAAAATATGATTTTGTGGGTGAGGAAGGCAAAAGCAGAAATCTTACCCTGCACAGTCAGGGAGAGGAAAATAGTAATGTAGACATAGGAGAGCCCCAGGGCTAAAGTTGTAAATTTCATACTATCAGATGAGCAGCCAAAACTGTATTATTTTATCTTGTATGGTCCTGTGTACAAGTAGTTCTACAGTTGCTCTTTAGAGTGGCTTATAAGAATGCCAACATTTATCACTACTTCTTAAATTGTTTTTGTCTCTTTTAAAGGATTGTTTTTGTGTCTGTATAGTGCTTTGGGTGGGCCTCATGGTAATAGTGATAAACAAACAAAAAACAAACCAATAAATAATTCTTCAAGAAGGATGCTAACAAATTGGAACAAGTTCAGAGGACAGTGAAAAGGGGGCTGGAAATCAAGCCTTATGAGGAAAGGCTGAAAGAACTGGGCATGTTTAGCCTTAAGTAAAGAAGACTGAGGGGTGATATGATAGCAATTTTCAAATATTTGAAAGGCTGTCATACAGAGGAGGGACAAGATCCATTCTTGATCATCCCAGAGTGCAGGACACACAACAATGGGCTCAAGTTAAAGGATGTCAGATTTCAGTTGAATATCAGGAAACATTTCCTGTTAGAACAGTATTAAAATGGAACCAGTTACCTCGGGAGTTGGTGAGTGCTCCAAGGAAAACTTAGATAATCACCAGGCAGATATGCTTTGATTGCACTCCTGCATTGAGCAGAGGGTTGGACTTGATGGCCTTATAGGTCCCTTCAAACTTGACTTTTCTATGATTCTGTGAAATAAATAAATGTAGATAATGCCTTCATATCACAATATAGGAATCTCTAAGCACTGAGGTACATGTGGTGTTTTGGATTAAACACCAGCTCTGTCCATTGAATTACAGGTACTAGTTTTGCATGTAGATTAATACATCGGAAAAATAATTGTACCAGTTTATCTGAATTGTTTTTGAATTAGATAGAGGATTGGACAGAGACAATTAATTCTTCCTTAAATTCACCTTCTCCTGTTTCTGGATGACAGGCTCACATGGAGTTGAGCAAAGTGAGGCCTATGTGGTGTGTGATGGTAGGTCCAGAGCCCCCAGTAACACTTTTGAGCAACATTCCAGAAGCAGGTTTTTTATTTTTATTTACATGAAACACGTTCAGGAGAATATGGTCTCCATACTGTGTCCCCCAATGAAAACTGTAAGTGAATATCTGAACATAACTGGTTTTTATTTTTGTAGTTCAATTTTTTTGGTCATATTTTGGGGAGAGCTGCAGCCCTCCACAGCCACTTCATCCAGCCTGATGAAGAGTTCTGAAGAACTAAAAAAATAGCCACTTTGGTGGCATTTTAGTATCAGAAGTGATATTATCACTAAAACAACAACACAGTCATTTCAGTGTATTTATTGCATACAAGCAACCTATGTTTATTCAAATTCAGTGCAAGTTTTCGATTTTTCATTCCACTTGTCAGCCTTTTCTTGTCATTATACTTTTGTGCTACTGGAAGTGTTGTCTATTCTGCCCTAGAGACTTTCGAGAATTACTGCAACAGCCAAAGCCTTTAGCCATGTTTAATGAAAGCTACCTTTCTGTGTCTTTTGGATAATCCACAGGTAGTAGTTTTTAATATACTGAATTTTAACTAAACCCATATTTTAGAGATAAAAGAAAACAGCAACCTAGTGAAATCACAGCAGACATATATAGCTCAAGGAGAACACTGGGAAAACAGCAAACCTAATGACCCAATAAAGCAAATCTTTATGGCCTTGACAGAATCTCTAATGAGTCTGTATTATGGAGGTTTACCACACGGTCCTTGTCTATCTTTACTGGACTATTTTAGTTCTTTAATCATTTACAAAACACATATAAATTTATTTTTGGATGCAGCAAGTTTAGTGCCTTGGAATACAACATATGCATCAGATTAACAGGGAATAAATAAAGTGCATTTGAAAACTGCCTGTCACCTTTGTCTGATTCTCTTACATTTTAACACTTGCCTGTTAATATTTATGAATCTTCATTTACTTTAGAATTTTGTGCAATAGAAATTAGGGGTGTGGAAACCCTCTTCTGCTGAAGACTGAATCTTCTAGAATGGCTGAAAGTGGGGGGAAATTACCTTATTTTGGATGACTGGCCATGATGGATTAAGTATTTTGGGAGCTGAATTCCAAAAAGTAAATTTTTCCATCTCTGAATATGAGAACTGCCACTGTCAGCATGAGCAGGGTTGCTCTGAGGTCAACTATCAGATGGGAGGAGAGAAAGGGTACACCACTGGAAACAAGCACTGTAACAGACAGCCTGCCTTATGGTAGAGAAAAGAAGGTAACTGTCCCAAGAGAGCATGTCACTGTCTTGAGTACAGCGCAATTAAAGGCTGCACCTCTGAAAAGAGCTATTGCCAGTGCCAACCAAAGGCATTCTGATGCCTGAGGCCAAGCAGCAAATGGTGTTCCTCCTCTCCAGAGTAAAGGTAATACAAATCAGCTGACAATTTATTAATTTTAAATATCTTGTCATGTCTTTGGCACTCACATGCACAATAACAGTTTAAGCTTCCTGTGTCTCTTGAAAACTCACAATAAAAAGGAAGCCCATAAACAGACATAGAAAAAAACAAGCAGAATGTAAAATGGGAAAGTAAGATTAAACAAGTTTATAGGGAAATATATTGAGAAAGATCAAAATGGTTTTATACAAGGTAGACAGATGTCAGATACAATGAGGAAGGTGCTTAGCTTGATGTATTTAGCAAAAGAATTAAAAATGTAAGGCAGGTGTAATATCCCTAGATATTTTCAAAGCTTTTGATTCGGTTGAATAGGATGCATTAAAAATATTGCTAAAACAGATAGGATTCGGTACCCAATTTAGACAAATTATTCAACAATTATATTCAGAGAACTCTGCAAAAATAAGAATAAATGATGGCATAACAGAATCAATAAGTTTAGGCTGAGGAACGAGACAAGGCTGCCCCTTATCTCCAACTTTATATTGATAATAGAAGTGCTGGCAGTGATCAGAAATGATAGTTTAATTAAAGGTGTAGACAACAGAGAGGAGGATAAAATAAATCTTTTTGCAGATGACACACTATTAATAATTAAAAACCCAAAAGAAACATTGCAGATTATTAGAAAACAATTGAATCGTTTTGAAGAAATAACGGGTTTGAAAGTAAATTGGGAGAAATCAGAATGTATTTTATTAAATCATTTAGAAGTAGATGAGAATGAAATGAAAAAAAGAATTTAAGGGGAGAATAAAGTATAATTAAATATTCAGATGTTTATATTACATGGAATTTACAAGAAACAATTAAAGTAAATGTGGATAAGTTGAAGAAAGAAATTAATGAACAGATAAATCAATATAAAAATTTACAATTGTCATGGTTTGGAAGAATAGCATTAAGTAAAATGAAGATTATTCCTATTATTTTGGATGCTCCCAATAAAGATTGAAAAAATATATCTGAAAAATTGGCAGAACTTGATAAATACAGTGGTGCCTCACTTAACGAATGCCCCGCATTATGACGAATCCGCTTTACGACAATCTTTTTGCTATCACAATTGCGATCGCAAAACAATGGTCTAAATGGGGGAATTTCACTTAGCAATGATCAGTTCCCTGCTATGGGAACTGATTTTCACTTTATGATGATCAAAAACAGCTGATCGTTGGGTTTTCAAAATGGCCACCGGGTGCTTAAAATGGCTCCCCGCTGTGCTTAGGGACGGATTCCTTGCTATACAGGCACCAAAAATGGCTGCCGTATGGAGGATCTTCACTGGACGGTGAGTTTTTACCCCACTGGAACGCATTGAACGGGTTTCAATGCATTTCAATGGGCTTTTTATTTTTGCTTTATGATGTTTTCCCTTAACAGTGATTTTCCTGGAATGCATTATCATCGTTTAGCGAGGCACCACTGTACAGTATATCACAGAAGTGAATACACTCCCTCACATTTCATAAATATTTTATATCTTTTCATGTGACAACACTGAAGAAATGACACTTGGTAAATTGGGTACCGAATGTAGCAATGAGTATACAGCTTGTATAACAGTGTAAATGTGCTGTCCCCTCAAAATAAGGCAACACACAGCTGTTAATGTCTAAACCGCTGGCAACAAAAATAAGTACAACCCTAATTGACAATGTCCAAATTGGGCACAAAGTGTCAATATTTTGTGTGGCCACCATTATTTTCCAGCACTGCCTTAACCCTCTTGGGCATAAGTTCACCAGAGCTTCACAAGTTGACACTGGAGTCCTCTTCCACTCCTCCATGACGACATCACAGAGCTGGTGGATGTTAGAGACCATGGGCACCACCACCTCCCATTTCAGGATGCTCCACAAATGCTCAATAGGGTTTAGGTCTGGAGACATGCTTGTTTATCTTGGTCTCATCAGACCACAGGATATATTTCCAAAAATCCATGTCCTTAGTCTGCTTGATTGCAGCAAATCGTACATGGGCTTTCTTGTGCGTTATCTTTAGAAGAGTCTTCCTTCTGGGATGACAGCCCTGGAGACCAGTTTGATGCAGTGTGTGGCATATGGTCTGAGCACTGACAGGCTGAGCCTCCATCTCACCCCTTCAACCTCTCCAGCAATGCTGGCAGCACTCATATGTCTATTTCCCAAAGCCAAACTCTGGATATGACGCTGAGCACGGGCACTCACCTTCTTTGGTTGACCATGGCAAGACCTTTTTTGAGTGAAACCTGTCCTGTTAAATTGCTGTATGGTCTTGGCCATTGTGCTGCAGCTCGGTTTCAGGGTTTTGGCCATCTTCTTATAGCCTAGACCATCTTTCTGTAGAGCAACAATTCGTTTTTTCAGATCCTCAAGTTCACTACCATGAGGTGCCATGTGCAACTTCCAGTGACTAGTCTGAGAGAGAGAGAGAGAGTGATAACATCTGCTCCCCCTTCACACCTGAGATTTCTGACACTAATGGATCTCATGATACCAGGGAGGGAAAAGAGCTACTTGGGCCCAATTTAGACATTGTCACTTAGGGGTGTACTCACTTTTGTTGCCAGCAGTTTAGACATTAATGGCTGTGTGTTGCCTTATTTTTACGGACAACACATTTACACTGTTATACAAGCTGTATATTCACTGCATTACATTGTAACCAAGTGTCATTTCTTCAGTGTTGTCACATGAAATGATATACTAAAATATTTATGAAATGTGAGGGGATGTACTCACTTCTGTGATATACTGTAGCTATTGTGCTGGAAACAAAAGAATAAGGATAAATAAGAAACTATGGTATATTCCATAAAAAGAAGGAGGACTTGGACTACTGAACGTTAAAGCATATTATATTGCAAACCAACTTAGACATATTCCAGATATTATTGCACATAGTAGAAACTTAATATGGAGGGAAATGGAATTGTCAGAACATTTTAATAGATTGGAGAATATTTTCTTTAAAGAAAAAATCGCAGAAGAAATAAAAAGAATAATCCTTTTTTAAAAGAATATGTTAGAATGATGGAAAGAATATACATACATATATAGTCCACTTATTTCACCATTACAAGAAGTAGTGGAAGCTTGCAATTTCCCCCAAAACCTTAAAACTAAACTTAAAGAAGTATTAGTAGAGAAAGGATAAATACAATAAAGGCTTGGATGAAAAATATGAAAGATAAAAATACTATAAAGGAAATTTTGGGAGAGGAAGAGGGGATATCTTGGTTAAATATACTCCAAATGGAAAGTTGGACAAGGGAGTGGTCTAAAAAAGTAGGAGAAACTAGAAAATTGACTAAATTTGAGGAGCTCATAGAGCAAAGACAAGTTCAAGAGGAAGGAAATAAAAGAAAGGGCACAGTAAGTGTGATTTATAAGATTCTAATAAATGTTGGATATGAAAAAGCTATCATGAAAAAGCTTCCTCCAAGAGGATTTGGAGGAAGAGTTTAAAAGTAAGGATTCAAACAAAATATGGTCACAAAGAATAATGAAGACTATGTCTATCAGGGTAAAAGAAAATTGTTCTAAGGTCACATGGAGATGATACCTTATCCCAGTAAGATTGAATATTATAGTAAGATTGAATATTATAAATAAAAATATATCATCTCAATGCTGGAGATGTAAAAAGGAAAAAGGAAGTTATTTACATATGTGGTGGACTTGCAAAATAAGAAAGAATGAATGGGCATTGGTTTTCAAAGAAATTAGAGAAATTATTGGATATAATATTCAAATATCACCAACTGTTGCTCTTTTAAACATAATCAAGGATGACCATCTTAAAAAAGAACAGAAAGAACTAATTGTTAATGGTCACAGTAACAATACTAATATTTGCAAAAAATTGGAAAAATGAGAAACAAATTAATCTTGAAGATTGGTATAAAGAAATGTGGAGTATAGCGATCAATGATAAGCTAACATGTGAAATAAAAGTAAGAAAAAAGGTAACGGTTTCCCTTGACATTTAGTCCAGTCATGTCTGACTCTAGGGCGTGGTGCTCATCCCCATTTCCAAGCCAGCGTTTGTCCGAAGATAATTTCCGTGGTCATGTGGCCAGTGCAACTAGACACGGGACGCCATTATTTTCCCACCAAGGTGGTACCTATTTATCTACTCGCATTTTTACATGCTTTTGAACTGCTAGGTTGGCAGGAGCTGGGACAAGCAATGGGGGCTCACTCCATCACGTGGATTCGATCTTAGGACTGCTGGCCTTCTGACCTTGCAGCACAGAGGCTTCTGCAGTTTAACCTGTAGAGCCACCACGTATCTTTTTAAAAGTAAGAATGGGAGTGACAAAATACAACGATTTTAAAGAGGTATAGAATCCATATTTGAATTATGTTTCTGTAAAGGGGAAAGGTCTTAAGTCAGCAGAAGAATCAATGTAGTTTTGGAATGGAATGGGGTGAACAGAGATTGAAAGAATATATTGTCATTATTGTTTTTCTTTAATTAATAATTTTTAAAAATGAGAATGTAAGATGGGAACAGAAACACAGCTGAATTTCAAAAGATTGAATTCAGTACTTAAAATGTACCTTGTAATCACAGGGTTATGTATTTTAATTCCCTTATCACATTTCTATCACATATCTTATGCTTTTAATATCTTGGTTTGGCATAGTTCTTTTCTGCATACACACACTATGTACAGGTTAAGAGAAGTATTGCTTGAAGCAGCAACTCCCTATACATTACCTTGGAGTAGGTGCAAATGAACCCAGTCACACTTACCTCTGAGCAGATATGCACAGGATTTCATTGCTAAGCGGGGTGGTGGTGAGATTATCATAAGATCTTTATTAATAAAATGAAACAAAATTCTGGAAAATGCATTTGATAAACAGCATATAATATCATCCTTAAACAGTGAAGTTGATTTGTTTTATTTCCATAGTATTAGTATTTTAGCTCTTTAAAAAAGAGAAAACCATGTATCAACTACCGTATTTTTCGCTCTATAAGACGCACCTTTCCATAAGACGCATCGATTTTTTAGGAGAAGAAAACAGGAAAATATAATCTGTTTTCTTCGCTCCATAAGATGCACAGACTTTCCACCCCCCTGTTTTGTGGGAAAAAAGTGAGTCTTATGGTGCAAAAAATACAGTATATAGTAAACTGTTTAGAATCATATTTACATTAATATCAAACAAATTTCATTTCTTATACTCTTACCCTCTTTAATTTATACGTAACCATTAAACTTTGTTTTAGAAGTTTGTTAATGAATAAATAAATGTATGTATACATTGTTTATATCTTTACAATAGATCCCAACATTATTTTCTGATATGTTTATGCTAGAAAGAAATTATAATTCTGGAAGGGTCAACATAAAATTTTGCAGTAACACCTCACCCATCCCCCAAAGCTGGGTGAAGAATGCATTCTTCTACATCTGTTTTATTTAATATACTTGAAGAGGCTAAGAAAACAATGGCTTAAAATGGGCCCCATGGCAGAACATGCAGACTCCATGGTGACTGATAGATAAAAACCTTTGCCTTCTATTTTTGTGACATGTTTTGGGAAAGAAAGGTAGTAAAGTTTTGTTGCCAGATCGCTACTGAGAGTGGAGACAGAGGTCTAGTCATAACACAAATGTTCTCTGACAGCAAGAGAGACAGGTTTGTTTGCTTGAGAACTGTGTGCGAGGCCATCCTCTGTAAACTATAAAAATAGTTTTAAAAGAGACTTTCTGAAATAAAAGCTGGAGAGAGGATGGAACTGTGGCTTATTCTGTGTTCTCTTTAAGTTCTTGAATTGGTGGGACTTAAAAGAGAGAGTAAAGTATGTTGTTCATACTGTTTAATGTATTTAGCCTATTGACAAAGTATTTTCAGAAATCCTGTCACTTTTAGAGCCAATTGCTACAGTTTAAGAAAGTTCCATAGACATTGGCTAAAATCCAGTAGTAAGTCATAATTAGTGTAGGTCTATTGACTCAGGGGAATCTGGTGAGTCAACACTTATACAAGTTTGACTAATTTAATGGGCCTACTCTAGTTCTGATTTACTGCTGGATTTCAGCCTCTATCTGTTGCACGAGGAATTGTGTAATTCGGTAGGAGGTAGATAAAATTTATGGAAATTTCTTAACTTGTGGCAATGTCCTTCTGAACATTACGCCTTTCATGTAAATACACAACAGGACTTCAGCCACTGGGTTTACTGTGCAATTCACTTGGTGTTTTTTATAAACAAATATTCTGCAGATATTTGCATTATTTTTCCACATAAATGTTGTGTCTATAATATAAGAACAAGTGGGGAACCAGGGAATCCACAATCCTTTATAAATTTAAGCAGCCGCCTTTCTTGAAAGGGGGTTTATTCTGAAAAAGGAACCTCAACTTCCTGAAAGCTTCAACATTTCTAAGTTCTGGGAGTCAAGTGATCAGAAATCTCTGCTCAGAAATGGTTGTTTCTTCAATAAATTGTTGTTATTTATTCACTTACTGGATTGCTAAATCTCACACTAAATGCTTTTTGGGAAGTGTATAGTCTGTTAAAAATATGAAATAACACAATGAGCAAAGAAGTCTAATATGGAAAACTAAGACCGGCAACAGAAAGGGGGGAAAAAGAAAATATTTTGGCATATAAAACAGAATGAAAACCAGCAGCAGGATAAAAATTCAAAGGTGTAAAAGCATATAAACAGTTCTTAAAATGCCTGAGAAAATTGGAGGGGGGGAAGCTTCATCCGGTACTAAAATGGCCATAATGTCAACACCTGGATTTAAGATAACAGTCCCCCTGGTGCTGTATGCAAGTAGAGGGCCTTTGTTCAAATCTTCAAAGTTACAAGCCTTCTCTAAAATTTGAAGTACTCGCTGTAAAAACTAGTGTTTTTACTTTTGAAAACTATAAAATGGGCAAATATATGCATATAAACACAAATATAAAAGCAGCACTGTTAAAAACTTACATTGAACAGGCCACATTACACAGGCAGTACAGAGCAGCACACTGCCTGGTAAAGGTAAAGGTTCCCCTTGACATTCTTAGTCCAGTCATGTCCGACTTTAGGGGGCGGTGCTCATCCCGTTTTTCAAACCATAGAGGCAGCGCTTGTCCGAAGACAGTTTCCGTTGTCACGTGGCCAACGTGACTAGGGAATTCCATTTTACCTTCCCACCGAGGTGGTACCTATTTATCTACTCGCATTTACATGCTTTCGAACTGCTAGGTTGGTGAGGAGGTGGGACAAAGCGACGGGAGCTCACTCTGTCGCGTGGATTCGATCTTACGACTTCTGGTCTTCTGACCCTGCAGCACAGGCTTCTGCGGTTTAGCCCGCAGCGCCACCACTCCTGCCATGTTCCCTCCTGTCTTTTGCTCCTCCTCTCTCTCATCCACTCCTGCTTTTTATCCAACCCTCCAACACTTTTTCCCAGGTTCCCCCACTGCTTCTCCTAGCCCTTCCCTCTATGTCTCCCCCATCCAGAATGCTATATTCTGGTGGTGGTTCTTCTTCTAATTGCTTTCTGAAGGCCAAACTATATTGGAGCATATTGGTGTTCTGGAGACGCAATTCAAGCAGACCTTTATGACTGAACTTGCAAATAGTTCATGTTTCTATGGAAAACGAAGCAAACTAATTTGAGAATTGACACAGAAGGCATGGAGTGTGGCTCCTGTTCTAGACGATTATAGCCTTTCTCTCCATATGGAACACCATCCCATGTTATTTCAGTAAGACAAGAAATGATTCATGGTGTGTTGCTGGGGATTATTGTTCTGAAAAAAGGAGAACACACCTCCCCACTTATTGAAATCAATGTCTCACTTGAACATAAATGGAGTTGGTGGATCTCAGCCAAGGTAGAAATTTATTGCTAAAGTTGTATTTTTTCATAGAACATTACCAAGTAGAAACAAAAAGGAAACCTACTCATGATAAAAATAGCATGATGTAGTGGCAGGAACCAATATATTGGTTTTTTAAAAAATCCTGACTGGTTGGAAGTAAATAGGGCTAGACCTCTTAAATGCATTGAATCAGTCAACATAGTCATGAGCGTGGTTGTTGTGTATTTTTTAAAATCAATTAAATAAATTGAATGAAGAGTGTGTTCTAATCTTGTATATCTGACAGCACTTAGTCATGATGTGTTCATCAAGTTTCCAATATCCCTTTACGAAAGAAAGAGTATCTATTTCACACCCATATTACTTGTTTGGGGGTGGGGAGAAAGAGTAACCGGCTTTATTATTTGTTATTCTTTGCACTTTCTGATTTTATTTTATACCAACAAGTGAAGTGTACAGTCTAAGTTGAATTTAAAAACCCAATGCTTCTTTTTTAATTGCTTACCTTTAAGCAATTAAGTGATGCTACATTATATTACTTTGTTGGGTGCTTAGTTATATGCTGAAAACACACTTCATCAAAATTTGTCCCGTATTCATGTAATGCCTGTGGATGGGGAGGGGGTGGCAGCATGGACTGTACATTCTCGATAACTCTATACATGCAGAGTGTGTAGAACTCTTGCTGAGCTCAGAACAATATTTGGGCTTCATCTTCATTTATGGACTGCTAGGGAAATGGCTCAGGGCTCTCATCCTAATATTCATGAGAGGAAAGTGTATACATTTTCTTCTACATATAATAGCCTCCAGAATGCTTTTGCTGTAGTTGAACCTCTGAGATTTTGGATGGCAGTCATTGAAGGTATGATAGTTCTGCTGATGTCAAACATAGCCTGGCTCATAGAATGCCTGCAGCCCCCTCCCCAAGTAAATTTTCATGGTGCCTCAAGAACTGCCCCTCAATACTAATAATAACTATGTGCCATCAAGTCACTTCTGACTTGTGAGGACCCTTTTCATAGTTTTCTAAGTGGAGAGTTCTCAAAAGTGCTTTATCATTTCCTTCGTCTAGAAGCGCTCTGGGAACTTTTTGAAAAAGTTGGGCCAGGTCTGCCTTGCTTAAGGTAAAAAGGTAAAGGTTCCCCTTGACAATTTTTGTCCAGTCGTGTCCGACCCTAGGGGGCGGCGCTCATCCCGCTCTTCAAGCCATAGAGCCAGCGTTTTGTCCGAAGACAATCTTTCCGTGGTCACATGGCCAGTGTGATTTAGACACGGAACGCTGTTTACCTTCCCACCGAGGTGGTCCCTATTTATCTACTTGCATTTGCATGCTTCTGAACCGCTAGGTTGGCGGGAGCTGGGACAAGCGACGGGTGCTCATTCCGTTGCGTGGATTCAATCTTACGACTGCCGGATCTTTTGACCCTGCAGCACAGGCTTCTGCGGTTTAGCCCACAGCGCCACCACGTCCCTGCCTTGCTTAGTTAGGATTATTAACACATAGGGCTTTCTTTCACAAAATACTTTTTCTTAACAAAAGGATATAATGTGTTTCATGTTGCCTTGATCTTACAATAAAAGTGTTTTTTCTTCTTCTAATAATTGATTGGTCAGCTGTGTAGGAAAAATCTTTTCTGTTGTCTTTTCATCAGAGGAATTCTAACTCCAAGCTTCTCTTTCTACTGTGTTTTAAAATATTAAGCAGTTTATTAACCTATAGGTAATGAAGCTAATTCATCTAATTGATTACCTGCAAATGGTCTTCAAAGTTCGTACGATAAAGCTGCAAACCAGAGGGGCTCCCCCCCCCCCGATTTAAGCCTAAATTCTGATGTTCTCTGATACAGTCCAGGTTTTTGCCTCGAATAGGCTCATGCTAAAAGCCTTGAGCAATACTTCTAAGGAATTATTACACACACTTCCTCTCTGTTCTAATTCATGGCTATAAAACTGAGTGTTTATTATGTGAGATCTCAGAAGAAAAATAAAAATGGGCCCTTACTGAACAGACCTGTGGATCTCCAAGGTCACCACCATTCTCCAGTATGCTAATGCACATTACTATAAATGTGCATCTAATATAATAAATTGGAGTTTATAAATTACTTGCAAGATCAAGTTGCAGGGGGGAGGAACCAACAACTGCTTGATTCATAGTTGCACTCAGAGACTTGCAATTCCAGGAACAGGAGATTATTCATTTATTTCACCTTTCTCCAAGAACTGGAACCCAAGACAGTAGATTAAAATTAGTAAAATGACAAACACTAAAATAGAATTCACTTCACTTCAATTTAATTTAATGTATACAATTCAAATACAATTAAAATTAACACTTTAAAATAAATTAAAAAAATTATTGGACTCCAGTTCCCATCATCCTTTACCATGGCCCATGCTGGCTAAACCTGATGGAAGCTGCAGTCCAAGAACCACACTGCACTTAATCTTAGGCAACTGGCTGAGAAGTGATCAGAATGGCCACAGGTTCTAGATTCGAGTCTTACTCACTAGAGATATTTAGTATTACAGTCAGTTCAGGCCATTAGGTAGTAAGCAATAAGTGACAAGCTCAACCTTCCCCTGATAACACACAGCAGATATAACAAAGGCAGGAGAGAAGGGAACAAACAGGAAAACAGCAAACTGATTTAGCACAAACCAGCAGTATATTTAACCTTCTGCCCCTCAGCAACTGTAACCACAAATTGCCCTCCGTCTAGCTATTATCAGCTGGTAGTTTTCAGTAAAGCCTCACAGAAGTGAGTTCTCAGGAGAGACTAGAAAATTAGCTGGGTGATAGCTTAACAGATTTTCACTGTCAGCTTTTACTCTGTGAAGGAACAGCAAAAGACATAGATACAGGTGCTCTAAAATAAAAAGCATTTGATGAGACCATGTCCTTTGAGAGGTCCAATATTATTGCTGCATGGGACTGCAGCAGTGATCTTGTGCTTGCAGAGGAAATCACCATTCTACAAGGCAATTGTAAACATGGGGCAACCTAAAAAAAAAATTATAAAGTTGAAATTGGATTTCAGATCAGCAACAAATGTGAACCATGTATAGCAGTCAACCTGCTCTGGTTCTATGTCAAATTTTGGTAAGTTCCAGTAAAGGGTTTTTGTGGCATGGTCTTTTTTTAAAAAAAGTAACACTGTTTTATCCCTTCCCCTTCTGCAGAAACAAGCAACCTTAAAACATCCCCAGGTTTAAAATAGCTCATATAAATTGAAAAGACTAATCTTGCTTATCTTGAAAGAGAATGGTTGGCCCCACCTAGTTTTTTTAATTTGGAAAGGATCCAGGCTTCAAAAGAAAATGGTGATTTTGTTATAATCTAAGCATGTGTGGAATGGGTTTGCCAGCAAGACCATTCCAAAGTAGATACATCACTGCAGATTTATGCCAGAAAGTTGTAGGGCAAAGAAAAGTTACAGAGACAGTCAAAAGACAAGTTTTCTTTAAAGATTCAAAAACCAAACCATCAAAAATAGCAAAAACAGGATTGCTTTTCAAAAGTATTGAAGTGGCAGTCTTTCAGAACGGGACATTTTGCCATTTATTTATCTCGAGGGAATTAGTATACAATTTTGTAAGTCATATTCAAAGTAGAAATGGGCAGGTCAGCGGCTCATGCCAGTTTGGCAGATGGTCAAAGAGGTGTCCTGTGGTTCAGCACCCCACTGCCTCCAGTGGGTACCCACTCAGAAACAGTGCCCCAACTTCCCTGCCTTGCCTCCTCTGGGCGCTGCCTTTGAATGAATGCCCGCTAGAGGACGCTGGATGCAGAACTGTGGAACACATGTTTGACTGCCGAACCAGCATGAACAGTCGAACGAACCAGTGATTCGTGCCCATCTCTAAAGCAAAGCATTTCTTCATTACAAAAGGACAGAGCAGTTGTGTTTTTCCAACTCTGAGTATTTTCATTAAACATTCTCGCAGGATTTCTCAGACAGGGCTCTTGATACAATTTTTTTAGCTCCCAGATCTGGAGCATGCTGAACTTCTGAATATGTCACTGAGGGCCCAGTAAACTCATGGGTAACGGGTGTAGCCTTGTGGAAATTAAAAAAGAGGCAGATAAAATAATTCAGGCCACCACAGATTTTTAAAAAGATATTTGAAATAAAAATGTACACGTTCTGTTTAAGATCTAAAAGAACAGAAGTCATGTATTTGTTCCTGTTATCCTAGAAAAGAGATGGGGCTGTGATCAGAAAGGTCCAATTTCTTGCACCTAGCAATCTGAAATCTTAATAGAGGGCCCTCAATCAAGGCTGATGGGGAACCTGGGGAAAATCAAGTCAACGCTTACTATTTTGCAGTCCAGCTGATTTCTGTGGAAGAGTAGTCACTGACAAGCTGAAACTGTGCCATAATCTGTACTAAGGCTTATCTCTTCTAACACTCTTTGATACAGTATACTTGATTTTTACCATAGCAGGTGAAAAGCAAATGCAACCCCATTAAAAGAAGAAAAATGCAATTGGTTTGAAAACATTGTGCAAATAGGATCCTACTATGCAATGACATTAATGTGTCTGTGAGACACGTTGGGCTCAGCTATTTAATGCAAAATTAATCTCGATAGAGGATAGGTTTTCTAGCTTAATGGCTGGGGAAAAAAATAGAAATAGTAACAAATTTAATAACAGATTGCCTTCTCCCTCCAGAAACTAGATTACAAAAATACTGGAGACAGACACCAGTTTGTGAAAGAAGCAAGGGAAGGAAATTGAAAAGGAAATCAAAATAATTCAGTTACCCATTCCTGGATTCTCCAGACATTCTCTCCTAATATATATGAGTGACACAGAAAGCTATATGCTCTGCATAGAAAATCATGCTGTGAATTTATAGATTGTGAAGGAGACAGCTTCCCATTCCAATATATAATCCAAAAGTAGAGCAATATCCTAATCAAACGTAGAAGGGGAAAGGATCAGATGGCCTGGATTCCACTGAGTTGATGAGTACAGCAGTGCTGAATATTTATAGCTGACACCTCTGATTTGAATTTTCCCTGTGCACTTTCACTCTGTGTGTCTGTGTATGTACGTGTGTGAATATTGTATCATTCAGTCCAATAAATCAAGAGAGAGGGGGAAAAACACAGTTAGCAGGAGTGGCTCTGAATTATGGACTCATTCAATTAAGCCTTCTGGAGGGCATGATTGCTTTAGGCCCCAGATTGAACAGCATCTCAGTAAAAAAAAATCAAAAACAGGAAAGAATGAACCCTGGTAATTGCTTATTAAATTTGCAAACCCCCCAATGACAATAACAACTTTAAATTGATTGCTCAATATGTTTAAAATAAGATGCTGCTGACTCGCTGCTGGAACAACTGGGGAGGGGGGGTAAACAGAGCTTTATTATCTCTGGAGGGCTGAAGAGGTTCACTCCACTTTACTGTAGCCATTCTGATTCATCGGTTTCAAAGGGGGTTGCAAATGGAGTGGACCATGACAGCTCACAGCTCAGGCAAAGCCAAGTCCGACTAAAATCCGGTCACTTCCTGCAGAGCAGAAAGCTTAGTGCAGAGCTGCTGAATGTTTGCTCATCACACAAGAGGCATCGTAGGATCAGAGGATGAACACTATAAAATATGAGATCTATTTTCCCAAAGACCATACAGTAACGTTCGTAAGACCACAATAAGACCACTGCTGGAGCAGGCCATAAATCCATGTAATCCAGCACTCCATTTCTTACTGTGGTGACTTAGCAGCTGCCTCAAGGAAGCCCAAAAGCATGGCTGAAAGATGATACTCCTGCCCCTTGGCATGGTCAGTGTTGGGCTTTCTACAGCCTGTTTCTTTTCTGCCTAACTCAATACGTAACTATTAATATTGACAATAATTATGGGCTAAATCCAAACCCAGTATGTAAGACCTAACTGTTTGAAATCTATGGTTGAAATCCTAGTGGTGGAGCTGGACAGTTCAAGAAGGATTATGTCATTGTTTGTGGCTGTGCCATGGCTGTTTCAGAGCAATAAAATGCTCCCTGAGCCCCACCCCTTGAGTGTCAGGAATCCCTAGGAATCCTCCTCATCCTGGGATGGCTGCGAATAAGTGGAACTATGGAGGAGCTGACTCACCAAATCTCCACTGATTCAAGGGGCCTACTTTAGTTGAAATTTACTTCTGAATTTCAGCAAATAAGACCTATGCAAATGGAGACAAGCTAGTCCCGTTCAATTCAATGAAACTACTCTGGCTGACATTAATACTGAATTTAACCTTCTGTCTGTGGAAAGAGGGGCAAGAGCCATGAAGCTCAGAGGATGATCTAGGACCATTCATAATTTGACCTACCTTACAGCGTTGTTCTGAGGATAAAGTGAGGAGAGGTTGAACCATGTATACTATCAGGAAGTTACAGAGGAAAGGCCAGACATAACATCCATCCTTCCCTCCCTCCCTCCCTCCCTCCCTCCCTCTCTGTCCGTCCGTCCATCCGTCTATTTATTTATTTATTTGATTTATATCCCACCCATCTGGTCTATACGACCACTCATCTATCTATCTATCTATCTATCTATCTATCTATCTATCTATCTATCTATCTATCTATCTATCTATCTATCTATCTATCTATCTATCTATCTATCTATCTATCTATCTATCTATCTATCTATCTATCTATCTATCTATCTATCTATCTATCTATCTATCTATCTATCTATCTATCCATCTATCTATCTATCCATCTATCCATCTATCCATCTATCCATCTATCTATCTATCCATCCATCCATCCATCCATCCATCCATCCATCCATCCATCCATCCATCCATCCATCCATCCATCCATCCATCCATCTATCCATCCATCCATCCATCCATCCATCCATCCATCTATCCATCTATCTATCTATCTATCTATCTATCTATCTATCTATCTATCTATCTATCTATCTATCTATCTATCTATCTATCTATCTATCTAAAATATTTATATGCCACCTTTCTCCTAAAAGGAACCAAAAGCTAAAGGATTTAAAAGCTAAACCAATATTACAATATTAAAAAAGAATTAAGCAAATATTATATGGAAACTTGCAAATAAATGCAGTATTGAAACACATTAAAAACAATGGAAATACAATAATTTCTTAAAATAAGCCCTATCAACCAGTCACTAAAAGAAAGTCTGGTGGAAGACAAAGGTTTTTCCTGCATGCAGAAGGACAGCAAAGACAGGGCCAGTCTGGCCTCCCATGGAAGGGAGTTCCAGAGTCTGGGAGCAGCAACAGAGAAGGCCCTCTCTCGTGTCCCTATCAAACACACTTGTAAAGGTGTTGGAACCGAGAGAAAGACCTCTTCTTATGATCAAAACATCCAAGCAGGCTGATAAGTTAGTTTAGTTTAGTTCAGCAGGTGCATAATGGGAGACGCAGTCCTTCGGACAGTTTGGACTAGAGATGGGGATGACTCACCATTTTGGTGAGTCGTCCTGCTTTGTGAGTCGTCAAAAGTTGACAACTCACGAAGCATGAAATTGCCCCCATGAACCAAGGAATAACAAATTTACTAAAAAAACCCCACACACCCCACCCCCCAGCTACCACTGCCATCTCCCCACTGCCACCCCCCTTGCCAACACCCCCTTGCTGTAATTGTCGCCACCACTGCTGAGGTCTCCATCAGGCCTCTGCAGCCACGGCCTGTAGAAAGGGAAACTGGCTGCCCTTTGCAAAGATGGCAGCTGTGGCTTCATTTGCGGTAGGGAAGCTGCAGCTGCCATCCTTGCAAAGGGCAACCTGGATTCCTTTCTACAGGCCATGGCAGTGGAGGCCTGATGGAGACCTTGGCACCAGCGGCAACAATTACAGTAAGGGGGTGTTGGCAGTGGGGCTAAGGTAGGGAGAGGAAGGGAGTGGAGGGTAGGCTGTGAGGGTGGGTGGCTGCCTATCAGCCCACAGATGAGCTGATTGGTAGGCTGGTAGGCAGAATGGAAAAGCCATCAGATGGCTTTTTTTTTCTCTGTATGGAGGATGAATAAAAATGGGGAAATATTCATCCCTTCATATTCATGGGGGTCTCTGGAACCCACAAATATGAAGGGGTGAATATTTAATGAATGAGCTATATTAGATAAATATTGCAATCCCTTTTTTAATTCATCCCCATGTCTAGTTTGGACCCAAGATGTTTAGGGCTCCGTAGGTTAAAATCAGCAACTTGAATTGTGCCTGAAACAAACTGTCAGCCAGTGGAGCTGCTATAACAGGAGAGCTATGTGATCCGTGTAACCAGCCCCAGTTAACAATCTGGTTGCAGCATTTAGGACTCACTGAAATTTCCAAACACTTACCAAAGGCAGCCTCAGATAGAGTTCATTATAGTAATCCAAACAAAATGTAAATAAAGCATATGCCACCATGGCCAGATCAGACGTTTCCAGGAACAGGTGCAGCTGCTGCACTGGTCATAACTGGGCAAACGCACTCCTGGTCACTGCTGAAACCTGGACATCCAGGCTCAGGGATCAATCCAGGAGCACATCCAAGTTGTGCACATGTGTTTTCAGTGGGAGTTACCTTTTGACTGACCAAGAGCACCTCTGTCTTGTCTGCATTAAGTTTCAGTTTATGCACTCTCATCCAGTCCATTCCTAACCCCAAGCACTGATACAGAATCAAAACAGCATCCTCAGATTTAGATGGAAAGGAGGGATAGAACTGGGTGTCATTTCCATACTGGTGACGCCAAACCCCATAACCCAAGACAATCTCTCCAAGCAGTTTCATGTAGATGTTAAATAGCATGGAGGACAAAACAGTACTCTAAAGTCTTGGATGGCTGTTGTTTTTCCATTAGCTGATCTGGCATTTAGCCGCATCACGTTTGACCTCGGGGTCTGACACCCAGGCTATCCAAACTACCGGTATTTAAATTTGGGGACAGCTTATGGGCAACCAATATTTTCTCACCCTTCCCTCTTTCATGATGCCAGAACTGCTGTCTCCCACTATACTGTATCTCCCCTTGCTCTGCACAGTTCTTATGGCTGCTCCCGGACTACCCTCACTACTATCCTTCTCATGAAAACACATCCCTCCACAAGCAGACAACACCCTACATTAAAACCTCCTCTTCAGGCACAGTGAATGGAGCTGGCAAAAACTAGCCAAAAAGAAAAAAGAAGAAGGACAGTAAAAAATAAGTCATGGGAATGGATAGTTTAGGATCTATGTACAGGAGAGAGAAGATTACAAAAAGAACGTTGTAGCAAAAGTCATCCTGGAGGTTCTGCTGGCTAGGTATCTACTTTAATATAAATAAATATAAAGATATATGTACATAAACTTTAGACTGTTTAGAATGGCTTTGGAAGTTGGAAGGTGATTTCCTAGAGTTCAACACAGGGGTTGTTTCACTTTGTTTTGTTTTGGGCAGGGCCTCATGACTTGGTTTGGGGTCAGATCATCCTAGGATACTTACATGTCCAGTCTATAACCTTCAAAAGAACCAATAACGAAGGGGTGCTGTCAAAGCTCTTAACCATAAACTCAGCAAAGCATGGGGTGGAAGGTAGGGATAGGAGACCATAATAGCTAACACACAGGATCTTTGAGCCAGGCATGCAGGGGTATGGCTGAGTGAAGGTCATGGTTTGCTGTTCCTGGCTTCTGTATAGCATAGCAGAATATTTATACCATTTCACAAATTTCCTCCCTCCCTTTGTAGGAACGAAGCCTATGAAGTGATAGATGTTCACTGTCTCTTCCTCTTGCTGGGTAAAAGAGCCTGTCAAATAAATATAATAAAAGGTAGGAATAAAATAAACATAGGCTTGGCCAAGTAAACCAATCAGTTTGCAGTCAAGCAACAACATGCACTCTGTTGTGAGTACAGCAATAATTCCACCCCTTTGAATACACCAGTGACTGAATTACTTGGCAAGCTGTGTGAAGTATAGCCCGTTGCCAGCTGCTGTATCTAAGACTGCTCCAGATTAGAATACAGAAGCACGGCATTTAAAGTTTATGGTTTAAATGTGTATTCATGGATCACTATAGGGACAGCTCAACCTGTAAAATTAGGGAGTCCAATGTTAACTAAACGGCAGGTCATAAATGGAGAGTTAAGGCACATGAGATTGTTATCTGGCATCCATCATGAGATGCAATTACTGTAGGTGATATCCCTGCCTCCAAAGCAGATGGTTGGTAATGTCAATTCTTTCCAGTGGAGAATGGGTTAGGAAAGGGGGGATGATGGATTTAGCTCCCCAATGATGATTAAAACACAGAGCTAAATGAATGAGTCTCATTGACATAAAGTTTCAGAAAGCCATCCTAGTTAGATTATCACACATCATGGGCTGGGCTGCCACTTTCCAGGGTGAGGCAGTCAGGTGGCAGAATACTGGCAGCAGTGCTGGAGCTGCCACTGCTATCCACTCGTGGCTATCTGAGCAGGCCACTACTACGAGCTGCTTCTTCTAGGTGCCACCAATACCCTTCTCATGGTTGGTGCAAGCATGGCATCCTGGAGGTGAGTGGAGGCAACGCTGCATCCGTTCTTGCCTTAGGAGGCAGGAGGGATTGTTCTGGTGGGCGCATGTCTCTGTACTGTGAGACACTCATGAAATTTCTGTATATGGAGGTTAAATATAGACAAATTCCCCTGAGTTAGATTCAGAACTAGGCTCTGAAACAAAAATCCAAATTGATTGTTTTCATTTAAACAAAGGATATATGCTTCTTTTCTCTTTTCTTTACATTTTGAAAAATTTCTTCAATCTGTCTGGCATATGTACGAGTAGGCTGTCTGGGTCTCAGGCAGTATCTGGTAATCACTCTGCTTCCCCAGGTCTCCAGGAAGGGAGAAAGGGATACATTGATTTTTATTTGTGAAGTCACTTCGAATTCCCCAAGGACAGTAAGACTCACTATCTCAATATGAAGGTATCTGCATGTGCATTGTGCTTGTACATGATTTCTGGTGTGCCAAAAAGCCAGGGGGAGTCTTGGGTTAGAGCAGCAGGTACATGCACTTTGGACATGTCTGCCATTTGGAACAAAGTGGGAAGTGGGAGTGTCTTAGAAGCTTTTCTGTTGTACCAAGCACACTCACACCCATCCACACTATTTTATACAAATGAAAATCTAGAAAGGACACAGGGAGGGCTGGTACCAGCAAATGTTGGGTAGATGATAAGTAATAATTTGACTACCTGCCGTGCTCTGCTGAGAGTCTATGTTTTCCAGCTGTTTTGCCAGATGCAACTTTTCTGAAAGAAGATGGATGTTATCCATGCCCCACTTACTTCCAGATTGGATCACAGTATTGGACTGCCTTTAAAAACAATTCATGCTTTGTTTAAAAATGCAGCTGCAAAGTTTGCTATTGGGTACCCAAAGACTGGAGTTAATAATGCTAATAATATTTCACCTTCACAGACTCTGCTTAAGGTACTGGTGCTAACCCTTATGGTCTTAAATGGAGGTTATAGTTAGAGACTGCCTGCTTACAAATAGGATTGCCAGGTCAGCAGCATGCCATTCCCTAAGATTTCAAAGCTGAGTCCTGAGATCATAGAATGATGTCACATGGCAGACCTTTGTGATGTACCTAACTGATTTCGCCATCCTCTAGTCTAGTGTAGTAATATTGTTGTTTTATTTTATTTTAATACTGTTATTAGCCGCCCAGAGTAGACTTCAGTCTAAATGGGCAGGATATAAATTAAACAAACAAACAAACAAACAAAAACAAACAAAAACAAAAACAAACAAAAACAAACAAAAACAAACAAAAACAACAAAAACAACAACAACAACAACAACAACAACAACAACAACAACAACAACAACAATAATAGTAATAGTAATAGTAATAATAATAATAATAATAATAATAGAGGTGTGGCAGGGAAGTGAGGGGGAAATTGGAACTGTCCCTGGGCAAGCTGATTATGGAAATAGATAGGAGGAGTATCTGGTGAAATGGTTTCATAATTTAAGTATAAACCAGGTCAACCAACCCAGAGCTGGTGATGGTTTTGTAAATTACCGTAACAGTTTTGTAAAGCCAAACAGGTGGCAAAATGCCCTAGCACAGGTGTGCACCAAATGGTTTTACTGATAGCAGACATAACACATGGGGACCTTTTCTTAGGCTCAAAGCTGCTGCGGAGCCATCCAGAAAGCTCACAGCCAGTCAGTCCATATGGACTTTTTTCCCTCCAGATTGTGTGCCGCTGCTGACAGGGCTCATGGAATAAGTGAGCCCTGGTACTGCGTGGGTATGGAGATGGATATCCAGTATTTAAAGTAGGGATGGGCAAAGTGTAGCCAAAGTGTGGTTTTTTATGGCTCCACAGTGACTCCCGATGTCACCCAGTGCTCCCCAGAAAAACGGTTTTGAAAAGACTTGGTTTGCCACTGAAATTCAGTGGAAACGTTACAAAATCTACAGAACAACTTCAACAAGGAAGCAAGTGCTGCTTTTTTGACAGTGTGAATTTATATAGAAAATCTTCAGTGACCACTCTCTTTACAGGTATTTCCCCAGCATTTCTCTTTCTTAAACAGTGATTGTTAATTGTAGAGGATTAAAACTTATCATTTAAGAGTTTAAGTGTTCATTGTTAGTTAAGATACTTGAGTCTGGGAGACAGTCATCTGAGAATCACAGATTCTCTGTTGCTACTGTCTTAATAAAGTAGGTGTCAATAAATATTTAAAGAAAGGTAGAAATTAGGGGGAACTCAGTGTGGTGTAGTGGACAGAGCAACGGACTAGGAGACCTGTGTTCAGTTCCCTAGCTCTGCCGTGGAAACTCACTGAGGGGGTGAAACTGGGAAAACCACTCTTTAAATACCTCACTTAACTTGAAAGCCCTATTAGGGTCACAATAAGTCCGTTCTGACTTGATGGCACATAACAACAGAATTTTTGGGCTGAAATCCTATTTCATAAATTATGCTGCATAATGCTGATGGTGTCACTAGGTTTGGCATTCTTTCAGAAATAGAACATTTCTAACTTCTCCACATAAGCTCCTGTGGAATCTCTTCCGTTCCATGGAAGCTGTTGGGAGCCAAAGGATGAGGGCAAAGTCTTTCATTTCCTTAAAGTGCCACCTCCAGTATGGCTTTTCCCACATCAGCGATTTTCTGAAATTAAAGACTTCTTCCCATTCCATGTCCCCCCCACCCCGTGGCTTTGCCATGATGAAGAGAAGTGCAACACAGCTTTGGAACCTTCAATGGAGGGGGATGTGTTAGAAATTTGTAATTTAAAAAAAAAACTGCCTCAACTTTACATGGCATAAGTTGCACTGCTGGAGTTTAGCTGTTGAATGAATTCTATTTAATGAATTATTAGTTAATGAATTTGCCTGGAGGAATAAATTTGATTTTCATATAATTTATAATAGTTTATAGGGAAAAGGTTTTAAAGTTTGAAAATCTTTTACTGGCAAGGTATCTGCTTCTACTGATCAAATTTGGAAATCCTTGAAATATTAATACTGCAGTCTATTAAAAAGTGGCTACACGGCTAGCTCATTGAGTTTGGGATATGGCTGCAGAGCAATAGGCTGTAAGTTTGATTCCCTACTGGGCATCTGGAAGAAAAACCAGTCTTTGCAGCCTTGGGCAAGCTATACAATCCCTGCCCCCCCAATGGTAAGCAACTTGTGAGTAATCTTAACTAGGAAACCCTGAAAAGAGTCACTATAGGTCAGAATTGACTTTACAACATGTTGTTGCTGCTGCTGCTGTTGTCATTGTTATTTGGAAATAAAAGACTGGTATTATATAACAGATACAATTTTTAACCAAAACCCTATGCCTCAATTACAAATCAGTGCCATATTGTATGCTATTCCTAATATTGCCTTTTCTCCAGCTCTGATGGAGTTATTTCAGAGATTTGCAGCTGATCATAATACTGTATGTTATAAAATCCCACCGCATTTTTCCCAATGACTATGGGGACCACTGAAATGAGAAAAGAGAGTTATATCTATTGTCAGGTCTCTGTATTTTGTTAATTTTTCAAATTCTTTATCTTAACTCTGGCCTCTCCTAGAATTACAAAGCCTGTTATTAGCATTAACATTGGCATCAGCATTATTAAATTCAAAACATGGTCTTTGATTGGCATTAATTAAGAGATACAAGTTTTAACCAAAAAACTATATCAGTTCAATATTGGTGTCGTACGTATGCTAGTTAAATATTGGTATATTATGTATTCTATCACCATAAACATTAATATTATTATTTAAAAATTTAAAAAATCAACAACAGGGGGGAAATGGTAATTAGCTGATTTATCATTTTTGGTCATACTTTTAATCTACTGTCTTCAAGCAGTATGAAAAAATGGAACTCAGCCCTGCCAGAGTTCTCAGCTGTGCATTAAATCTGCCTCATACACAAAAATGCAACTGTTTCCTCTTACAGCACTGCTTGTCTTGAGACCTGTTTCCTCACCTTCATCTAATTTTTCCTGTCTAAATGTAGAAGTTTACATTTTCCCTTGTAGAAATTCATTTTGTTTGGCTTCCACCACTACTGCATCTTGGATAGGAATAAAAAGGGGCTCTCTGAGGATGCGCTAAGGGAGGAATTGGGTCCTAGAACCCCAGATTTTCTCCTCATGCCAACCAAATAGGAAATAAATCATTCCATCCCTAAAGCTAAACGGTGTATATGCTACCATTTACGGCCTTTAGTGTTTGTTGAACCTTCTTGCAACCGTAGCTGTCAAATATGAACATGTGAAGAGCCACAAGCCTCCTATAGTATAATATCCACAACCAGTGCAATGGGGAATTTCTCTACTTTGATGAGTTGGAAAGATCTTGAAGGGACACATGAACTTGGCCTGTTGACCCAGTTCCATGTCCATGTCCCCTACTCATTCCTAACACAGTAATTAATTTTTTTCCCCAAAAGAAAGAAAAAAGGCAAAGCCCACACAATATGCTATGCTGAGAAAAGTCCCTCAATTCACACAACAGTGTTTTCGCCTTCTTCAGAGATCTTCCTGAGCAGCTCAGTAGTTGGACTGTTCAGAAGAGGTCTTGGGTTTTATTGGGAGTTTAAGTTATAAATCTCCTCTTTTGGTGCTAGTTCAGTCTTCTTGATATTATATATTAGTATCAATTTCCCTTTCATCCTATGATACATGATAATTTTTAAAAATGTTTTTTCCATCTTTAATCCCGTAAATGCTGGATTGACCACAGGGGGGATCTCTGCATGGTGAAACGCCCCCTTGTGGGTGATCAGAGGGGTCTTGCTTTGTCTTGTGGTTACCATGGGAACACAAATAGTCCTGATTTTTTAATGAATTTGCTGAAAAATAGTACAGTACATATTCTTAGCAGGCTTTAAGATGCAGCTAGAGCCTCTTATATAGCAAGTTGCAAAATGAAGTTCCGTCTCATAACTCTTTAAAAATGATATGCAGCAAAGTTTGATGGCAAGTATTTAAATTAATTGATTTCTATATTTGGTAGAGGCTGACCTTTGATTTTTATATTTCACACTTGATTGATATTTGCTATTCTGCATTTCACAGTGAATGCTTAATAGTATCTGATAGGTGGCATATTAATTTAATATTTGATAGTATTTTGATATGCATCATAACACCGAATGTAATATTTGATTTATATTTAACATCTGAGTTTGTATCTAACATTTGGTATTTTACATAATTTCACTATGTCAAATAGTCTAGAAATGTCTACAAGTCCAAGAGAGCAATTTTATTCATCTCTACCAAGACAACATGATCAATGGAATCTAGTTGTGGACCTAGGCAAGGGAAACCATTCTGCGATCCCTGCCTGCCAATAGACTGCACCATTGTTAATGGCACCACAATGTTATTGAATGAATGTTAGATCTGTGGTATAATGGAAGCCCCAAGCTTTGATTGATTATAGCAGAATAGTATTGGTATAGCATAAGAAGCAGATACCAGCATTGGGTGACCTGCCTGCCTTTTCCAAGAATTGCCAATCAGTGTTGAGTATACCACCACCATACTTGCATAAGACCACTGGGGGAACCCCTACCTTCTATAGGGACTGTAGCAACCCTCTCAAGCTGGGCATAATCCTACCAGTCCCCACTCCTTCATCCCTGAAAGGTGGGGGTATCTCTTGTCTGGAATAAGCCTGAATGCTTATCTCCCTCACCATTGATCCATTTCTTTTGCCCAAACTGCCTTCCACTGCAACCAAAGTAGTAGTGATAAGAAGTGCACAAATATATATAGTGACACATGAGCACCTCTTACTCCCACTTCTAAAAAGCATTATACAATTAAAACTGATTTAACAATAGGATAGATTACTTATAAGGAGAGGAAGGTTAGGCAAAATCTCAGAGAGGACTGGCTGGAAAGGAACTGGGGAGCTTCTACTAAACAGGCTTTGTCCTGCTTACTCATGTAACCTGATAGCCTGCAATTTGCTTGTCCATCAGCCTTCTTCTGATTAGCTGGGTTTCAACCGTCTCTGGCAAGTGATCCAGATACAAAGTTCCTAGGATCCCAGGGATGTGGTAGTCCTCCTCTTGCATGCTTCAGCCACTCCAGGCAACAGAAAGGGCCCCAGATAAGAGATGACTGGAGGACCTTAGCTTCATGCCATTTCATAGAATCACAGAGTAATATATTTGGAAAGGCCATCAAGTACTAATCTATGCTTAATACAGGAGTCCAAATCAAAGAATATCAGGCAGATGGTTGTCTGATTTTCTCTTGAATGCCTCAAGTGTTGGAGCACTCAACACCTTTAAAGTAACTGGTTCTGTTGTTATACAGCTTTAACAGTTAGGAAATTTTCCTGATATTCAACCAAAATCTGGCTTCCTGTAACTTGAGCCCAATATTATGTGTCCTGCACTTTGGCATGATTGAGAAAAGATCCTGCTCCTCTATCCAAAATCTTTCTTTTACTTATTCAAAGCAATAAGGTATTCCTTGATTATTTGTTTATCAATCTCATGCTGCAATCCTGTCTCCTCCACAAGCAGTTCACATGTGTGTGGAGGATCATAGACTATCTTTTGGGAAAAGACCAAGATACTGTAAAGTAGAATCTGAAAGTAGTAAATTCTTTTTTCTTTGTCATCTGTTATAATTTTCCCATCCCCATTGAGTAGCTGAGCCATTATTTCTTTTCTATGTCTTTTGCTACACATGTACCTCTTTTAGCATCTCCTGCTAACCTCAGCTCTTTCTCAGCCTTTGCCTTCCTAATGTTGTCCCTGCAATTCTTTGCTACTTTTCTGTACTCTTCCTCTGTGGCTGCATGAGTAGGGTTGCCAGATACATGGGTACCAAAAGGAGGACATAGAAAGACAAAAAAGAGGACAGAGGAGGACGTATTGAATGTTTAATTTGAATTGTTCCGGATTAAATCCGCAATCAATACAATTTTATTACAGTAGCTACCAATATATGTCTCTTAGTGAACTGACCATGAAACAGTCATGTTAAAAAATAAAAATAAATTCAATTGAGGCTTTTTTTCAAAATACCAAAAAACATTATTTAAACAGCTAATTGTACCCGAACCCACCCCAGCCCAACTGCGGGATCCCCTGGCCACTCACACTCTGCACAGGCTCAGAGGCAACCTTGCTAATCTGGACACCCAAACAAGGCTCCAGCGCAGGCAGGGGGAAAGCAGCACCGGGCAAAACCGAATGAGGCAGCCTCCCCTCCCCTGAGGGTCATAAGTTCAAGGCTGGAGAGTGTGGGAGTTGGAGTCCCCAAAAGGGACTTTGAATACCCCCAGTCCGGGCACTTTCCTTCCCATCGATGTGCTCGGGTGCTGCTTGCTTCTGCCTGGCTCATCAGGCAGTGCTCTGCTTGCGCTGCCTTTCTGGGCCCCATGTTGGCTGGGCGGTCATCCCGGAGGGGGCGAGGGCTGCGCTCCAGCACTGGTGGCAGGTAATGGGGGCAGGAAAAGACAGGTGGAGGGGGGTCCTGCCACCTCTCCCCCCTCCCCGCCAAAATTATAACATAAAATATACAAAAATGTGATATTTTAAAGGTTTTTATTTTTGCCTTCCGGATGGAGGACAATAGGCTAAAAAGGAGGACACGTCCTCCTTTTACCTGATGTCTGGAAATCCTATGCATGAATCTCTCTTTTTTTGCTGTCTTCCACCTTTTTTTACTTGCTGGAATAATTTTTTAGTTGTTCCTTTAGAATTTCCTTTATAAGAAAGGCTAACCCATCTTGGACTCCTTTTCCTCTTAGGATCTCCTGCCATGGGACCTTACCTGTCATTGTTCTGAGTTTATTGAAACTGTATTTCCTAAAATCCAGTGTACACATACACTGCCTTCATTTCCTTTGAAATCAAGAACTCCAGTAGAGCATGGAAACTTTACCCCAGAGTTCCTCTTAACTGACACTTGGAAGTGGCTGAGCTACACAGAAAGCCCCCCCCCCTTTCATTTGTTTCCCACACAGCCTCCCCCTTCATGGGCCCCAGCACCTACTTTACGTACTTCAGGCCTCTGCTGTTGGCATACTGCCCAGCTGGGTAGGACAGTAGGCTGTCGGGGGCCAACTTCCTGTCCCAGTGCATTCTGGGAGGCATAGGGTATTTGAGGGTGTACTGTTCTCCATTTATTAGATCTATGGTTTGTGTTATATTATGTAATGGTTTATGAATATTCATGTTGCTGAGAGGCGGAGTCAAGAGAGATGCTATAAGAGGCGGAGTCAGAGAGGCAGTTTAAGTCAGTTAGAGAAATGGAAGAGTCAGGCAGGAGAGAAAAGCCAGACAGAGTAATAGAGTGTGTAGTTTGGGAAATTCTGAGGAGTGATTAGCAACTGAAGATATCAATGAATCAATCTCTGTAATCAATAAACCAAAGTTTTATTTTAAAGAACTTGAAGTGTGGACCTGAATCTTTCTGAAGTAATGGTGATTTAGAGATCACCTGGTGGCAGCAAGTGTAAAAGAAGAGAGTGTTTGCCTTTGTGTGCTCTGAGGCTTGAAGGACAAGAAAAGGGGCACGAGGGTGGACATCACAGAGGGTTCCCTGTTTATAGCCCAATGGGCAGCAAAACTGCTATTCCCACAATATCCTTAAGCTTTCCTGGGGCATGAAATTGGCCCCAGAGAGGTTACGGTCTTACTCAGCTGGGCAGCATCAGTGGAAGGGAAGAGGGGGCCTGGAGTGAGTAAGGTAGGTGGGAGAGGCTTTCTGGTGAAGAATGAAGTGAAATGAAACACCAACAATAAAAAAGCTTCACGTTTTCTTCTGTTTTGTGAAAGCGTGGTTCTCTGAACTGCCTACAAAACAAACCCCAAACCAGCCTGGTTCGTGAGTGGTTCATTTTATGCCCATCTCTAGAAGCCAACCATTCATAATGCTAAAAGTTGGAAGCAACTTGATATGACATAGGAAAAACACCTGAGTCAGCTTTGTAGCTGAAATGCAACATATGCACATGCCATACCAGCCTATATATATCTACTTAGAGGTAACCATTACTGATGTTAATTGGACATTGACTGCAACTTAAAACACATTTTGCATGAGGTTCTGTTCAATGCAGAAGTGAGGAGAGAGGGGAACGTTTATTGCATACTCAGTTATTTGAGCACTGCCCCACACCAGCAGAGCAGCTGCTGCTCATAAGCCACATACAGTAATAAAGTTTTAAAACACAACTTTTTATGTTGGAAAGTCTCTAAGCGAATAGTAAGCATATGATAAATTCTGCAGCTATTACTGTCCACTGTGTCAACAGCCCATGTTTGAAAGAGCCCCTAAATACACATTTGAAGTAAATTGGTCAACTGTGAATATTTAAGCAAGCCCGTAATGGTACCTTTTACCTAAAAGCCTGCAACAAGCACTTGTTGTCATTTGCATGCACATGAATGTATATACATAGATGCCTCTGGCTTTATCTTTTTTTCCCCAAGCTGCTTAAAACAAAAGAACACAGCAAAGCACTTTCAAAACATATTTCTGCTCTAAATGAGCCCAGGGTGGGATGTGTGTGAAAATGCTCCATTAAGGGTTTTGTGTTGTTGTTTTTTTTTTGTCTCTCTCTCTCTCTCTTTTTTTAAACAGATTTACCCAATGCTGCACCTTCTAGACAGAACACAGAATGGGATGAAATTTTCAGTCAGAAATCAGTAGCTTTCCATGCTTCCATAAAAGAAAGAAAAAACAAACAAAAAAACCCCCTGCATATATTTTCAAAATACACCCCAAATTTTATTTAGTCACTGGCTGTTCTTCCCCTTTCACATTATATCAATTGTGACTGCGGATGTCTTTTTTAAAGTCATGTGACCCCTGCTTTGAAATGCCTGGGACCAACTTAGATACCTTTTACAGACCACCACCATTCTGGGAGAAAATAAGTGGGCTATAAATATGATAATAAATAGAAGTCTGTCTATGCTTGTGTGGAGCTGTGGCTGCTTGTGTTTGAAACCATTTTGCTCATCTTGATATGAGAAAAGGACATTACAACCTGCAGCAGAGTTGTTTTTTGCTTGTTTCCATTAGGTTTACAGAATTTGAACAAAAACTGATGGCAATAATGCAACAATGACAATATTGAGGTGGGCACCTCCAAATGTGAGCGCCCCTTAACGCATGAGGCCAATTGTCCCCTGCACTACTCCTTTAAAAGCACCCTCAGTCAAATTTAAGCTTGGAAAAATTCTCTGAGTTCAACACAAGTGCAATCCTCAGACTGAAACATTGTAAAAAACCCAAAATTAACAGATTCGATTCTTCTCGGCACAACCTTCTTTCCATTTTTGTCTGTATAGAGTCATGTTTATGTTTTAAACCAGCTAATGGAGCTATTCAATTCTACGAGAGTGCGGGAGAGAAAAAGGTCCCTGTACATGCTGACCAGAGTATCACATTTAAGAATATTGGCAAAACTGAGATGTGTCCAAAGGAGGATGACCAGGATCATGAAAACTCTGGAAACCAAACTTTATGAGGAATGGTTGAAGGAGTTGTTCATGTTTAGCATGAAGACTGAGAGGCAACAGGGTAGCCATCTACAAATATTTGAAGGGATGTCACATGGAAATTGGAGTAAGCTTGTCTCCAGCTCCAGAGTGTAGAATCCAAAGTAAAATTTGAATCCATTACTTTGGACTCTTTTTCATAATTTGAATCCATTAAGAAAATTTTGCCTAAACATTAGGAAGAATTTCTTGACAAAGACCCATTTGCTAGTGGAATGAAATGCCTTAGAAGGTGGTGGATTCTGTTTCATTGCAGGTTTCTAAGCAGAGATTAGGTGGCCATCTATCAAGCATGCTTTACTGTAGCTGTGGATTGCCTATGGGGGTTGGACTCGATGACACTTCGGCTCCTTTCCAGCTCTTCAAGTTCTGTGATTCTGTGGACAGATGGTGATGAAAAGTTCTCTCAATTTTTTTCCTGACCTTCCTAATAAACAGGCATGACAAATGTTATGTGCAGGTTCTGGTGCACAGATCTTTGGCCAGCCAGCTTCTTTTCATCTGGCTACCTTTCTGAAATGCTGCCTGTCCCATTTCATGGAGTCAAACATCTTACTGAAGAAATGTCTCCATGGGCAGAGTCAGCCTGGCCTCAGTTTCTGCAAAACCTGACATAAAATACACAGTATGATTAAAATGTGTAGTAGGAAATACCTTTGATATGGAAATGAGTCTAGCCTTCTTGGTTGGTTTCTATGATAAAGGTTAGTAAAGCACATGCAATATGCAAAATTCTTAATCCTACTTTGGGAAATCCTGATTTGAATTGTAGATGATAAAACTCCTAAGAGTATAATTAGCTTTGCACACTTTCTAGAGGTGTTTTTTTAAAATAAAAAAAAAATCTCTTTCTGAGCAGCACTTTAAAGAACAAAGAACGAACTAGGAAAGGTAGGTGAGAGCTGGCTTCTGTTTGCTTTTCTAGCAAAGAAGCAGGGGTAGTGGACTTTGTCTTTTAAATTGACCTGTAACTGAATAGTAATTCTTGAAGTAGCAGATCCCCTCTGGCATTGCCAACACATGTACATCAAATGTCATAATACTCTCCTTAGTCAGATAATCTAAGCTAATAACACCATTTGTGATCCCATTTGGACACAAATAGCCTCGCTACAGTTGCCCATGTCTGCACTGCCTCTTGCTAGATTTTTTGCAATATCTTATACATGGGGCTGTCTTTCAAAGCAATCCAGAGACTTCAGTTGGATCAAAATACAGCAGTGGGATTGTTGATGAAGGGGGAAACCACGCTGGCTGTTTCCCCCACAATCTGCATTGGACTGGGCACAGATGAATTCTAATTAAAATCCAACAATCACACAATGCAAAGCTCAAGGTAGGGAAGCACATTGTGAAATTTTCTCATTTGAGTGGGGAATAATCTTTGTTTAGTGGGTGGGGTGGTTTAAATTTGCTGCAGTTGGGTTGATATTGCTTTTGTCAGCTTTCTGCCCAGTGTAATCAATGATCCAATGAAAAGTGCTTGCAGGGGTGTCAGTTCCTCTCAACTAAGCACCCCTTGTCTCCAAATGGTTTCTTTAAAATAAGATTTCAAGTAAATCCTAGAATACAGTATCATTAGAGCACTTAGGAACACTATTTTTTAAAAGTAGAAATTGCCAGTTATCATCTTGTTAGCACCTTATCAAAGGCAGCTTCTGTTCCTGGAACTCCATGCAAACATGGTTGTCTGCTTTAGCCCCTGCACAATGTTGTCTGGACAACTACGGTTTAACCCGCAGCGCCACCACGTCCCTTTCTGATGGTATATTTGTTTAATGCGTAAACTGCCCAGAGTGGCCTTGGCAGCCAGGTGGGTGGTCTAAAAGTCTAGCAAACAAACAAACAAACAAATAAACAAATAAATACGTACGTAAGGGATTCACAACAGCGGGGTAGGAAAAAATGAAGGGCTGTGGCTACATTGAGGTAGTAGTCATCAGGACTGCCCCCCCCACAGTGCAAAAATTAATGTTCCTAGAACTTTCCAGGAGTGAAATGGGGATGAGGGGAGCATTTTTTCCCTCTTTTTAATGAGGTGCTCTGTGTTGATCTTGGGGGAATGCAGAAATACCCTTTGGAATGACATATGGTTGGTTTGCATGCTGCCTGCCCATGGATTCACTATCAATGCACTCTGTGATTCATGCACCTTGCCCATAAGATTACACATGAATTGTTCCTTTCACTGCTTCTGGTGTTATTTTTATATTAAGGTTATTTTGCTCATTATTGAATGCTGATTCTGCTGTTGATTTAGATATGATACAGATATTATTATTATTTTTTTTAAAAAAAGTTTATCTGCAGTTGGAATTTTACCTATTTTAAACCTTTGTGAGCTGGCCATAGATATTGGATTGTAAAAAATGCTTTAAATAAAGGCAAGGAAATCATGAAAGGCATTCCTGAAAAGCAAGATACTTTGAAAAAATAAACATTTAAATGCTCCCCCCTCCATTATTGGAATGTCACATATCTTATTTGTTCTATTTCTTTTATTCACACCTGTTATAAACTATCACATTTTAAATCTTCTGAGTAATGGAAGAACAACCTGAAAAGTAGACCTCATTCTGCAACTTATAGTGCAGAGCTTCAGTGTAGCTCCTCATGTAGTTTGTATTCTTTTCCTCTCATATATATCTCCTGCTGAATAGCAAATTACACCCTTTGAAATATAGATCTTTTCAATGTCCTCTTTTATTGAAGTGAGAAGCTTTTTTGTTGATGGATGGATGAAAATGAGAAAATGTTTGAGTTTTTATATTGCCCAAGAAAGAAATGGAGTGAAGCCAGATGGTAGTTTGTTATTCCCCCAGATTTTCAGCAAAAGACAGACTTCAAATGGAAAGCTGGGGCTTGGGCTTTTATGAAGAGATGGAAATAGCAAATCATCAAGTTAAGAAGAACAAGAGGAAGGATTCTGCACATGTAAAAAGCATATTGAACACCACTGGAAGAATCCCACCTGCTATCATCATCAAAGTGTGTTGTTTTATGGATAAGGAACAATTTTTCCTTATGGATGTAATATAAGCAGGAGTTAACAAAAATTAGCTCTGAGTCTTCAGGGAATGTAGATATTGAGCACTGAGTGGCAATCTGGAAAGGATAAACTCTGAGCACAGAAAAGCAAGATGCATTCCAGGCTGAAGCCAAGGGGAAGAAAGGTAATTTAAAATCACACTTTAGGAATTCCAAACTACAAGCAACAAATGCCCTGCATGGGGAAAAATGAGAGATACTGTGTTATATCAACTTTTGTTTCCATTCCAGGAACCTAATATCCTCTTAGAAGTCCTCTTTTGTAATGATGTAAGTTGACATATATTTCTGGCATAGTATTCAAGAGTCTCTTAAGCTGCAAAAGTTGGCAGTCAGCACTTGGATTTGGAATTCAGTTTTGAACTTCAGACATGAAATTTTTACTTACAATTCACAATTTGGAACACTTAGGGTTCAATCCTGTGCCCTCTTACCTTGGAGTCAATTTTCTGCAAACTTAGTAAGGCTCCGTCCTAAAGAAAGCTTGTATTTTAGAATGGCCCTGTGCATGCATACATTACACTTTGGGCACAAATGTGTCTTTGAGGCAAAGTAGGGTACAACTGAGATAAACAAGCCTGCTCAGCTTGTGTGTGTTTGCTTCAATTCTCAGAATGGAAAAGATGCCAATTTTGCATTGTGACAGCTTGCAAAAATCAGAAATTTTGTAAAGAAAAACTGGCACTCATGTAGGGCAGGAATCTCAAAGGTTTCTCACTGAGGAATCACATCAAGTCCAAGACAGTGTGAACTGATAAGAACAAAGGATTTAGCACATATTCTTTGCATTCTTGAGTGACACGTATAGATTCTTAATGTGGCATACCGCGTGCATGCAAGTAACTATACCAAACAACAAACTGGTATGTGTCAACTCACAGGAAGAGTTCTGTGGCTGTGGAATAACTCTTGGATGCTTTATAAAACAATCAAACCAGGGTGGAGGTGGGGGATAAGCATCTTCACTGGTCCCAGGAATGCTATCCTCCACATCTGGATTTGACATAGGTTGGAATGTTACTTTTTAAAAGGAACATCTTGTTATTGCTTTCTGACAATCATCTTGCTGTTACTGTCCAACTGGATGCGTAATTTGCTCCATTGTGCATGACTGGCTGAAAACCAGTGGTAACTCAGAACTTGAATAGTCCCATTGAATCAGTGGAGATCTGGTGAATCAACTCATCTGTAAGTTCCATTAATTCAATGGATCTACTCAAGTTGCAATGTCTTAAAAAATAAAAAAGCCTTCGAGAATACATTCTTAAAAAATAATTTGCCAGCATGTCAAAATAACATTCTTGCCATCTAGTGGCCACTTCTGACATTGCTCCTTGGATTATTTTTTGGAAAGAGATAAGGCAAAGCAAAGAATACATCTATTGCCTCTACAGATTGAAAAGAGAAAGGCATAAAACTTGAAAAATCCCTATCAAATTATCTTTTAAAATTTTCCTGAAAAGTTTATAATTGAAACCCATGATGTGTTACTCATTACACCTAGGTAAAAAGGTAAAGGTTCCCCTTGACATTTTGTGAGTCATGTTCGACTCTAGAGGGCAGTGCTCATCCCCATTTCCAAGCCTTAGAGCCAGCATTTGTCCGAAGACAGTTTCCGTTGTCACGTGTCCAGCGCGTCTATACACAGAACGCTGTTTACCTTCCCACCGAGGTGATATCTATTTATCTACTCGTATTTACATGCTTTCGAACTGCTAGGTTGGCGAGGAGCTGGGCCAAAGTGACAGAAGCTCACTCCGTCGCGCGAATTCGATCTTACGACTGCTGGTCTTCTGACCCTGCAGCACACAAAGGCTTCTGTGGTTTAGCCCACAGTGCCACCACGTCCCATTACACTTAACTAACACATAACAAAAAAAATTAGTTCATCTTTCATTTTCAAAGATGAACATCTCTGTCAGATTCACTATTTAGGGGGAAAGAGAAATGTGTATGTAATTTTGAGGAGTCCTCAACACAGAGATGAATGGTGTGATCCGAAAAAGGGCTGTTCACTCACTTGGAGGCTGTCAAACTCTGTTGCTACTTCAGTCCAGCTGAGAGAGACCCTATACCTTGATCCACTCATTTGCAGTTTCCAGTGTAACAGGACCTGCCATTTTGCTGCTTGCTCATCACCACAAAATGACAAATAGTGGTAGAACAGATGATTTGTGTGTGAGATTATTTACAGTGAGGAAGACTTGCAAAGCACTGTCCTCACTCTATCCTCTCAGTGACCAGCACAATCCAGTGGCAAAACTAAATAAAGAAGATGGATCTGAGTGCAATGGTTGACCAGGGTTTCCTAAGTGCCTCATCCTATTCTACATGTGTTGTGAATGTGCCCATTGTTCAGGTGACCTTCTGTTAGATCCACAATGCACTCTTCCACTTGTTATCTGTGTTAAGTCTACACATGTTGAAATAACTTAAATGTTACTCATTACACCTAAGAATAAATTTGCAAATACTAGTTAAATTACCCATTACCTCAAAAGTAACCACTTAGTTGCCTGGATAGCTCATTGGTTTAAGTAGCTGGCTGCAGAGCCAGAGTTTGGGAGTTCAATTCCCACTGTGTACCTGAAAGACCAAAGAAAAACAGGGTTGCATGAGCATTCATTTATAAGGAAGCACAATTTTTAACATCGCACAATATCACTATTTACTGTTCACAGAGCTTATCTGTTAAGACACTGGCCTTATGTTCTGGCTTTGCAGAGTTTATGCCAATGTGACATAGACTTATCTATGGTCCTAAAATGACACTTTATAAATGACTGAATATACATGTCATTTATTGAAGGCAAAAGTCATGCAGTGTTAGGTAGGACAGTGAGATTGCTAGCAAAGTAAGGAGCTTCCAGGACCAACCTTTTCTACTGTCTTATGAAAAGAAATCAGAATTGAATTCCTTCCCTATTCCTCTTTTTTTTTTTTTTTACAATTACACACATTCATAAGTTTTAATGAAAAATTTGCCTTATGTGGAGACTGTATAATATGACCACTTCAAATCTGTTCATGTCAAGACTACACATGGGGTTACGTTCTATCTCAGCATTCTGAACCATGCTATTGGTTCTAGAAAAAATACCCTTCAAGCTAATTGCATGCCATGAATCATGTACGGTATTATGCTTTTCATGGTGAATCATAGTTTTTACCTCCAGAAACTGGTGAATATACCAAAGAAGCAACAAAATATACCGTTTTCCAACCTTTTGGGTGGGTTTAAATATTAATTCCACATGGATTGTGGAATTTGCCTTAATGTTAATATGGCTTCTTCAACATTATGTGTATATACATTCACAACACTAACCTGGATGACCAGGGAATTTTATATATATATAACAGCTTCCTAAAGATAAGGGTATACACTCACAACACTAACCTGGATGACTAGGGAATTATATATATTATATATATTTAATTCCCTGGTCATCCAGGTTAGTGTTGTGAGTGTATACCCTTAGGAAGCTGTTATTATTGAGGGTAGATGAATGATACTGAAACACAGACATGAAAACACACAAGCACAGGTGGCACATAGCCATCATGTAACTATTTAGGAATTCAGTAGGATTACTATATCACACATTTAGCTGGGTCCCCCTTGAATCTTAGAGGTGACACCGTATGCCCGTGAGGATTTTCATCTGGGCTGGATCCCAAGCTTTTGTTTTAGAAAAGGCAAGTCTCTTGCTTTTATACAAGTGGAGATATAAGACAAAACATTGACTCAATGCTTTGACCTACTGTTGGTGAAAAACAAGTCTTTCCATGTGATTAGTTGATGGATAAAGCCATCCATAGTTTTAAAAATAAATGCTGTGATGTTAAGAACATATTCTCCTTTCACTTTCAGCTGATATCTGATTATAGAAATCTGTTTGCAGAGGGGCAGTACATAGAAATCAATTAATCCATAGTAATGAATGATGGTTAGAGGATTATGGGAACTAGTCCAAAAATAGAACTAAGTTCTGCCATTAGATATCTTACTGAATCTCCTGCTCTGATGGAGAGTTGAACTTTATGTTGAGTTGAACTACAGTTCTTTTCATGTCTACAATTCTATAGGTCTATGAGTCTTTGATTCTCTTCCAGAGACATTGAATTTCAGCTTATTTTCCCCAAATTTCTGGGAGCTTAGCTGAGAATTTAGCTACGTGCTGCCCTGCAGAAAAGTAGAGTTGGCCCAAAAGAGGAGGGAAAAGGTGGGGTATGTTATTGAAATATTCTGTTTCTTGTTATTTTTGCTGTTATTGAGCTGATGGTTGCTGTGAATCTCAACTTTCTGGAAAGAGGTTTCAAACCGTGAAAATAGACTAAGTCTGCATGTATTTCTCTGGTATGCCTCTTTGAATTCTTTACTCAGATATATGTCCTACTAAACTAAATGAGCCTTACACTTCAGTAAATGAGCATAGGATATATCTATAATTATGAAGCGGAATTATTTAGACTACAATTTCTACTATCCCTCATTTATATCATTTATATCAGTGGTCCCCAACCTTGGGCCTCCAGATGTTCTTGGACTTCAACTCCCAGAAATCTTGGTCAGCAGAGGTGATGGTGAAGGCTTTTGGGAGTTGTAGTCTAAGAACATCTGAAGGCCCAAGGTTGGGGACCACTGATTTATATAGTACTCTCATGGATGTGTGGGACAGTGGTTTTTTGCCATCAGTAAAGGTTGATGGCAAAAAATACTAGCCACCTCATGGAAATATTACCCAATGTATGTAGCAAAATGTGATTATTTATTTATTTTGAACCAAGAATTTACACAGCTGCTTTACATGGTTCCCCTGTCACCACTTTAGTCTGTAAATGACTCTATAAGGACACTGTAACGACAGAGTAAAGATTTGAACTGTGTGTCTTCCTGTTCCTGATCTAATGCTCAACCATTATACCAGCTCCCTGAAATCACCAGTTATTATATAAAAGATTCTAAGGCTAAAATATATTGGCCAATTTAATTATGCAGTAGGATAGTAGGCATTAGTAGAAAATAATACAACAATTAATGAACTTAATTACATGATGTAAAAATGTATTATGAAATTATGGAAATTTATACAACATGCAAATTGGACTAAATTACATAAATTGAACTAAATTACATAAGATGCAGAATATGCAAATTAGGCTGTCTGGATTTGGAGAACTGGTGTATGGCAACCTTACAATTCACCAACTCTTACCTGCTTGCTTAATTCAGCAAATTTATTCTGCATTTCCAACACTGAGAATAAATGAAAGCATATGGAGAGGTAAGTTAAAGAAGATTTGTGTTTCCTTTGGCAGGAAAATGTTAATATTGAAGTAGCCAATTGAAGAAGAAAGATAACTTTCTCTTTCTCAAGTTCTTTTAAGAAACAAGAGCCCAAGACATAAGGAAGCTGACCCCAGGGTCTTCACTATGGTGCATTGTTAGTTAACAAGACAAAGGATTAAGATGCCAGGTTTAAGAATTACCCTCTCTCTTTTGCTTTAAAAAAAAAGGAAAGTAAAGAAAAACATACAACTCCGGGGATTATCTCTCCAGATGATTTTTTAAGTAGCAGCCACTGAGCAGAAATAAAACTGATAGGCTTAAGAAACAAATGAGTCCTGAGAAGATCTCTAATCCTTCCTTAGAATAAAATACAGACCCTTCTCTTGAGCTCCAGAACAAAACTACAATGCCTTAGGCTGGCTATCTGAAATACACGCTGCACACACTGAAAACACTTTAAATTCTTCCTCTGGCAGCTTTTATTTTTGTTATTTTGTCCACGGCAACACAGGCCGGCTCCAAAGTCCATTAAAGTCAATATGTGTCACTGTTTTCAATGAGCTTTGCAAAATACTCAAGCCTCCAGATTAGCTTCTGTTGGTGTTAACTGTAGAAGATTGACAGTATATTCAATTTCCTATTAAGAAAATAGACTTGGAGCCTCTGAAAGGTAGATTTCCTCACATTTTCTTGTGCCACTGTGCAGGGACAAGATCACAGAAATAGCCTGAGGAACAGCAGTTTGTGGAGGCTCACCTTACTTTCCTTTCATCTCAGCATGCCAGAAAAAGAAGCCACCGAAAAAAGATGTTCTCCTTCCTTCCCGTTCTTTGCATTGGGACTCTGAATAGCTCCAGCCAAAGCTAGTCTTTCTCCACAGTTAGAAAAAAAAAAAATAGCGGGATGCAGCCATAGGGCAATAGCACTTGTCCCCAAGACTGGGCTGCTTCAACTGCTTTACCTTTAGTGCAGATGGAAGGGCAGGGATAAAATATAGATGAAATGTCATTAATCATTTATTTAATTCACATGCTACATTCCTCCCTGAAAGTGTCTCCAGATCGTTGATAACAATGGAGTTTAGAAATGAAACCTTCATTAAAACATTACATGAAAAAACAAATACAGGTGCAATTTAAAATATAGTAAAAGACACCGTCAATAATAAAATGGTTTAACACCCCCAGTGAGTGCCCTGTTTGATAATGAAATGCTCTTCCAAATGAAAATGTCTTTTTCTGCCAAGAGAATGACCTAAATAAACCTCCCTCAGCAGACTCCAGAGTCCAGGAGTCCTCATCAGATGTAATTCCAGCAGTGATGGGTATGGAGAAATCTTAAAGCCGAGGCAAGTTCATATGAAAGAACATGGTCTTTGAAACAGGACGGCCCTGAGCCATTCAGCATAACTAGGCTGTGTGTCTTCTTTCTTCATATAGAAAGCCCAGAGTCTCCCTATCCCCAAACACCTATCATTTCTGTGCTTTTGACTCTTCATACACAGATATCTACTCAGTAGTTAAGTTCCCTGGATGTGGAGTCAGATCTTTGGAGTAGAGATGGGCATGAACCTCAGTTTGGATGTTTGTGCCGGTTTGTACATGCAACACCATAGGTGCCACACATTCTCTTCCCTTGCCTCCCCAGCCAGTGACCCATTCACCAGTCAGAGTTCATGCCTCTTCTCCTCCTCTTTGTTGTTTGACTGTTTGACCATTCCACGGCAGGGACACGGGTGTGTTTGTCGTGCCTATTTGTCTGAGTGGGCAATCTGCTAAGGAGATGGGGCAGGGAAACCCCTGCTCTGCGGAGACTAGTTGAACAGCTGGAGAGGAGGAGGAGAGAAGCACACACCAGCTGGTGAATGGGGGAGCCAGCTGGGGAGGTGGGGGAAGGTGCTGCACATACAAACTAGAAACCTCCAAACCAAGGTTCGTGCCCATCTCTAGTTGGGAGTTCGATTCCCCACTGTGCCTCCCTGACGGGGGCAGGACTCATTGATCCATAGAATCCCTTTCAGCTCTGCAGTTATAAAGTTATTACAGTATTTTCTGTGCCAGAAAGAATAGCAGGACAAACAATTCAAATTCTATAGGAAAGAACCTTTCATCACACTGCTATCAACCCTTCAGGAGTATTTTCGGTATGAACAATTAGGTGGCTGGAAGACTATATTCTGCCCAGCACATACACTGACTTGCAAGGTTTAAGACATTAAAGAACATACAACATTTCTCTCTACTGCCAAATGCAAGACCCTGCCCCTATCCTTTTGAAACTCACTTTCCAGGGCCAAATCCCCATCAAAATTTGAGAGAACTCATCATTCCATGGGGATCAACACATCTCTCCATTCCGTTTGAGTTTAATATTGTTAAACCATCAAGATGAATATTGAGGAGAGGTCTAAAATAGAGTGTGAGGATATGCCTGGTTTTATAATGCATGGCTAGTCAACTGCTAAATCATAGGGAGGACCTCTAGCTCACAGGCTAATTCTGATTGGGGCGGGTTTGGGTTCCCTAGTATTCTTCTGTTACCCTCTACTCTCCTCAAGGTCTGCTACCTCCTGGCATGTGGAAAGAGGAAAAGGAGATCCTAGCTGTCTTCAACTAGTCTAAAAACAAGAGGGGGGACCCTTTCTTCTAAATGTACTTACATTTTGACAAATCCATAACTGCTAAGAGGCAAAGAGAACACACAGCAAGACCAACAATGGCTTAGCCTGCAACATTGCTAATTACAGGCTAAAGTGTATTTTACAGTCACTTTAACACATGTGGTAGCAGGGAATTTGGTTACTAAAATTCGGCTCCTTGCTTACTATGCTAAAACTACATCAGACTCTGGATGGGCTAGGCTTCGTTTCTATCATTTATAGATCAATAACATTAATGCAGATGGCAGCACATACCTGGACAATTGCAAAATGCTCCCTAAGACGAACAGGTAAAAATCAAGCTAGGAAGATGATAGGCAAGCAAATTGCCTCTTTGCATCATGATTACCCTAGAAGGATCTGGTGTATTCAGACAATAGAAAGAAAGAAAAATGTGCATGAGGCAGTAGAAGATCAGAGAGCAGGGGGAAAAAGGCAAATTCATTCACTGTAAATGATGGAAATGAAAAATGTAACTACTAGAACGTAAACTTCATACTCTGTGGATATAGCAAGATATAGTGTTTCATATTCCAGATCCCAGACGGTTGGGTGTATTAATTCAGACATAGGAGGTAATATAGGATGGATTTCATCTGGTTTCCACTAGGGATATGAAGACCTCTTGATAATTTCTCATTGATCCAGGCAAGAAGGCACGACCTACTGCTTTTTCCAATTCTATACATTTTCCAGAAATGCATAGAACCTGCACTGCCAAATTCACTCTGAGGACCCTCCTCTTCCCACCATGTCAATTCTCAAAGTGTCTTATTTGCCACATGAGAACATACCAAGTCAGGGTTTACATCTCAACGTTTGACAAACACAGGGGTGCAAATCTGTTGTCTGGAGCCTCATGCAGCCCTTTGCTATTCTTTGTGCCACATTCAAAGTCAATGGGAAATTCTGCACCTACTGTCCCCTGCTCGGAAACCTCCTTGCATGTCCCTATGCATACACAGCTTACACCCTGGGAATAAGGTTGAAGAATGTCCTGTTCAAAGAATGCACAGAGGACTTTGTTTAGTAGTACCCCATGGCACTTGGGACACTTTTGTTTCAGCAGTTATGATTAGGAAGGAAAGGAAGGCTTTGCATAAAGGGATCCACAGAGACCTTTCTTCTACTACTTCATTGTCATGCCAGGTGCTTTTGAATGAACAATAGTAATTGTGGTATGCATTGTGTTTGTGCTCATATTGCAGTGTTACATGTCAAGTTGGAATACAGGACCAAGATTCAAACCAAAAACCATGACTAGTTCCATGGACCCAAAGAGCACATGCAACTACCACTTTCAACATGCTGCATGAAAAAGTACCTTTGAAACTGAGAATAGTTTCAACAGCAATTTGTTACAAGGCAGTGGAGTCTTCTGTCTAAAACAAATAAGCAAAACGCACATACCAGTTTCACTGGGTGCATGTGTCCTTGATTGAATCCCAGCCCACACTGCTTGGGACTGCACCAGGAAGGATTAAGAATTAAAAACCACAGTGAAATCAGATTCCGTCCTCCTTCCTGTTGAAGGTTATCCTATTGGCTAATTGGATTTTCAAATTAGACAGTTATACCGATAGTTTAATTTAATTCAGTGGCTCTCAAACTAGATTGGATTTACTTTCCTGAAGTGATAAACTCAAGTTACTTGTTGTAAATGTTTTTGTAAGGGTCAAATGGAATATTATTGAAAGTTCTGTGATCATTCTTCTAACAACAGCTTCTTCTTCTTCTTCTTGAAGAGGAATGAATAGAAGAGGAAGCATATGGAAGAGGATGATGTGCATAACATTTTAGACAATAACCATTTCCCCTCTCAAAATGTCCCCAAAAGGGAGGAGCAGCTTGAGGGACAATATTGAGTGAAGAAACAGCTGAGGAGTATATGGATGACACATTAGGTCAGCATTTTATATTTCTTCCAACTGTTGGGCGTCTTTTTATTGTCTTTTCTTTTTAGCCCATTTTGTTGAAGTGCATTGTTGTTTCCATAATCAACCCAAAGTATTTATTTCTATGCTTTTCCCTAAGTCACATCAAGCAGTGCTCTAGACTCTATTTTACGAGTGTAAGGTACTTTAGAATTATTATTAGGAATTTTTAAGAAGATGAACCAAAAGTGTGTATCTAAGGCAAATGAGAAGTGAAAATGGGGCCTCTTTTGTATTTTTCCCCATTGGGGTTAAACTGAAAGTTCTGTCCCTAGTGCGTGGTTCAGACTGAGGTGCATTAAAAGAGTGGTCCTTTTTCCACATAGATTCAGACCCACTCATTGCAAGCTTCCATATCTGTTTTAATTTTTTATTAATGTAAAATGGATTCTTCTGATTTCGATTTCTGAACCGTAAGACATTCCATCTCTTTCTTCTCCAGCCTTTCCCTGCTCCTCCCCAATCCTCCCCTCCGCCAGTCTCTGCTTTGCATAAGTATTCTCCAACCTTCCCCAGAATTTGTTTTAAAGATACATATATTCAGGGAGGGGGAGAACAACCGCTCGCTCCCCCATACTCCCTGAGTGCTTAACTTGAACTATTACATAAGCAAATCCAAAATCTAGTGGCAACAGTGCTGCTGGAGATGACAGAGGTCTGCAAAGCAAGGACAGATGCCACCATGTCCACTCTTGACACTGTCATTTGGCATGCTTGGGCAGGTGAGCAAGCATGTGCTGCCAGATCCACCTCCTTGCACTGCTGCTGCTGCCACCATGGTTGCTGCTTCCACTGCCCACCTCCTCTCCTTCCTTTCCATTTACTTCCTTTACTTCAACTTTTGCACGATTCTCACACTGGAAGGAGCTTGTGTGGGAGTGTGTATAAGAGTGATATCAACAGCAGCAGCAGGCATGGTGAAGAATTTGCACAGAAGAGAAAATGTGAGTCTGGCACTATAAAAAGAAGAGGGCTACAAAACAGCAGCAGCAGCGGTGACAACAAGAGTAACATGACTTCACAAACCACTGAAAATAATCTTCCTGAGTGAGAAAATCCAAAGTGGGAGTGATTGAGGGACATCTCAAGTAATGTCATGTAGATCTATAACATGAATGCAAATTAATGCGTGGGCAGAACTGCCTCTTAAACAGGAGCACATAGCATGTGTGGATACGCCCTTGGTTGCAGGTCCAATAGTAGCTTTGCTCCCTCTTGAGCTGCCCACATTGATGTTGCAACTGTGTCTGAAATTTCCTCGAAATACCAAGCAACAACTGAATGTTCTGGTGGTCCTCAGTCACCATAGTTGTGTAAACCACGCAATGGATTGCTGCAAGTGTTGTTCTCAAATCTTTACTAAACTATTCAACATGCAGCAAAACAAAGGGTCTATCTATGCTCACTCCTCTTCCTTTTTTTATGGTTCCCTGAACATTTGAAAGTGAATTCTTATTTTGCCTAAAGTCATACACAAGTCTTCTCCCCTGTACTGCCACTTCAAATAAATGAATGGCCATCCTGCTTGTGATTGTCAAGTCTATGATGAACTACAGTATCGCTGTGCAAGTGACAGATAAATAAGGAGGTAGACGGTGTGATTTTTTCCTTGTTATGATGAGCAAATAAGATAAGACCGCTCTTAAGCAACATCTGTGTCCTTGCTAGATATCTTTGTTCCGTACACGTTCCTTGGCAAGGATATCATGAAAGCAAACAAGCTGTCATTCAGAGTTCTGGCACAGATCCAATAGCAAGTTACTTCATCGTTACACAGATTAAATGAAGAAGAACATTGCTTGTGATTTGTTAGGAAAGAAAGCCATTGCTCAGTTCAGTGCAGTCCCCGCACGCACGCACGCACGCACGCACGCACGCATGCACGCACAAATGCTCACAGTCCTCATGTAAATTAATGAAAACCTGTAAAAAACCATCTCTTCCAGCATGTGATTGCATTAATTGGAATTAATTTGTGCACTCAAGTGTAATTGACAGTATGTGTCAATGTGTGGGGTCACCTAGAATTTCACAAATCTGTTAAAAGCATATAACAAAGTCATTATAATTAATTAATATCTTTTTTTCTTTCTTTTGTTTTGGAGCAAGAGGAAAATACCAACATCTGTCTGAATTTTCTTTTTTCAAACTGAAGGACATTCCACAGGCCATGCAATTTACTGAAATCAGCGTGTATTTAAAGCAAATAATTGTGGTTCAGGGATTAGATAACAATATTTTTTTGCTTGAGATAAAAAAGTGAAAGACCAAAGCTTGCATGCAATTGAGAACAGAAAGTGTTTTAGCTTTTCTCTTGCCTGTACCTTATTGACCTTTTCTTCACACCTCTAGAAATACTGGTAATTTGGGTGGGGGGGATGAAGGAACCAATAGGAGGATAGTTTGTAAACAACACTGATGAAGAATGAGGTAGAAAGTGGCTTTCTACCTAATTGTTCATCAGTGTTGTTCACAACCTGTCTTCCTGGCTGAGAATGAGCTTGTAGTCCTTAAGAAAGGATGGGTCCTCTGCTATAGACTCTCTCCCAGTAGCATCTCTCTGGTCACTACCAAGCCAACTATAGAAGGTTCTCTATTTTATTCACTGGAGAATCCTGTTATTTATGTGCATCAGCATAACATAAATGGCATGAATCACAGAGGTACTGTATATTGCCATTAGTTAAGGCTTGTATCCATCATGCACCAAGTCACAAAGTATACAAATGTTGTTTCTTAACTAGTAGCAACATACCACTGTGATTTATGCCATTTAACTTATGCTGATCCATTTAAGTAATAGGATGCTCGTCTCCCTGTTCAAATTACCCACTTATTTTTTAAATTTTTTTAATTTTTTTTTAGCAATAATGGACAAGAGCCTTACTTTTAACCACTGTAGTGGCAGAAATATGAATAGCAGAAATTTGAAAAATGAGGTTGTTAATTATTGGCAAATTTTTAAAAAATATTTTAAAAATATTGGCAAAAATGAAAGGTCAATGGGTTCCTAATGTGTTCCTAGTGAATAATGTGATAAGTTACTTTAAAAATAATGGGTAATGAGTAACATCAGTGAATTATTTTCTTATATCTTTTTCCAAGCTCTGAAAATTTGCTTCTGATTGCAAGATTTAATTTTGTAGCTTGTTGTTCCACAGAACAGAGCCAATTCTTCAAAAACAAACAAACAAACAAAACAAAACCCTCCAGTTTATGAATGTTATGCTCCTGTACCCACAATGCAAAATGCTAGGAATGGCCCGACATTACTGTACAATATTGTGTCCTGACTGAAGGCAGTGGTCAAGATGGTCTATAGCAGTGGTTCCCAAGTTTCGGTCACCAGATGTTCTTGGACTATGCTTTCTCTTCCTTTTCTCTAAAATATTGGTTCTTGACCCCTTTTCACTGAAAATGAGGTCCTTTTTATCCCAGAGGGTAGGGGAGTGTGACCACTTGGCCAGTTGGCCACTTGCACATATAATTAATGGAAAGATTTATTTAAGTTTAACACAAAGAACAGGGATAATTTACAAATGTCTTTCATTAGTTGAAAAAGGATGAAACATTTTCAAATAGAAATTAGAACAGAGAGAATGAGAACATTCACTAAAATCAAACCAGTTGTTACATACAATAATTTTCTCACACCAAGCAGGCTGTGATAAGGATAGAAGAGCAACCCAGGGACGTAGGTCCAGCGCAGGCCATGTCAAGTTTGATTCCATTGACTATCAAATACCATATTTTTCTGTTTATAACACATCCCCATTTATAAGATGCACCCCTCCCACTTTTCTAACCCCCAAATTAAGAAAACATAGCTTTGAGGATTCAGCTTCTAGGCTCAGAACAGTCGGACATCTTGAGTCCCTGTTAAATCTGAGCCTACAGGATCCAAGGAGGTGTGTTCCAATTGGTTTGTACAGCATCAGCTGATGTCAGTTCCATAAGGCTCCTGATTCGAGGAAGCTAAGTCTCCTGCTTATAGGAAGCTAAGCCTTGTGACCGAAGGAAGCCTGTTTACAGAGGCAAGGTATGTGCCATTTTGTTCTCACAACCATCTCAGCTTACTTCTGTGTAAAAGGCACCCCTCAATTTTTAGTGTAATGGTTTTAGGAAAGAGTAGTGTCTTATACATGGAAAAATGCCATTCTCTCTCTCTCTCTCTCTGTTTTAATTTGTTTATAATATGAGGAACCTATAGTAGTGAAAAGATGATGATGGTGTTAAAATGTAGAGTCCAAATCTATAGAAATATTCTTATTGCACTTCATAAAAAAAGATATCACAGGTGTTTTGAAAGGCATGATAAGTAGATATGAGGAGGTTACCACATAAAAATATAGGTGGTAGACATAATAGTCTCTGTAAGATTATTACAAGTATAAATTACTTTGTCCTAGTGACTTATTGTTTAATAAGAGTTTTATAACCTTAGAGACACACTGACTGCAAAACTTATTTCCCATATAAGTAGATCCTTTCTGAAAACATAGTTTAAAAAACTCCAGAGACATTTGGTTAAAGGTATGGAAGATGTTCTCTTATATTTGGGAGCAGTTCACATTCCAGGACAAGTATAATGTTGACATCATTAAGACAATTTTCAGGAGGAGGCATGTTGTGTGTTTTTTTTATAGGCTCTACTACAATTTTGTGACCCTCTAGAAACATGACTGACAGCAGTGGGTTGGTTCTAAACATGTGCACAATGGTTATCTAAAGGAAGGTTTTGTAACTGCATGTATCAGTCTTAAGATGATACTTGCTGGGTCTATTTTGGGCCATTTTATGACATATTAAGTCCCAAAAGCCATATTTGAATTATAGCTTTATTAGGCCAACCACAAAAGGCACACAAATGTGTGCATGCTTTCTAGAAGACTATCTCTTAATCAGACAAAATTTACAAAATAAGTAGGACGTTAGGGGGAAGTTTTATTTTAAGTCCTTTTAAACCCTATTCAGGTGTAATTAAGCCCAACACTTTGAACATGCACAAAGAGGAGTGCCTTGTCCTACTACCTCCATTGTCATGGGCTCCGTAGTTACTTCACTTGGTGTCAAAAGAAGAGATTTCTGTTGATATACAGCCTCTACATATGAGCAAAAATCCTGGAAAATCGGGACCTATATGTGAGCAGGAGTCTTCCCTTCAGACCCATCACTATGACCATGAAAAGCATGACAAAAGAGTAGATGCGACTAGGCACTCCCTTGTAAAAGTGTTCACAGCATCAGATGCAACAATGTCTGCACAGGGCTCTAGCTAGCATGTTGTCTTGAGATATAGTGGAGATGGCCAGAGACATCACCAGGTGATGCAGTGTTGTTAGATTTTACCTGGGTTGGCCCATAAACTTCCAGGAGGCTGGAAAGCTAGAAAATGTTGTTTTATTTATTTAAAATAATGTTATCCTGCCTTTCTCCTTAAAAAGGACCCAAAACTGCATGCATCATTTAAAGACAATATATAAAGCTAAAACCAGTAAGTATAGAAATACTGAAAAGGATCAAGCAATACCACGCTAAAAATAGTAAACAAAATATCTATTATCAGTGCTGAAAATAATTTAGGACGCTGGTCTATATAAAGGCAGTCAGCGTATCCAGCTTGGTTACCTATTAAGCTGGATGGTGTCCTCTGTCTTTAGTAGTATAAGCACCTCCGGTAAGAGTTCTACTCATAAACCAGTAAATGAGGTATCTGCAGTCATAAACAAAAGAAGGGGCAGTAGTTTTGGTACAAATAGCTAAATAATTATCTAGTTTCTGAGACTGTATATAAGTAGACCGATATAAAATTGCATACAGTCCTGCACAGCAATGGCAAAACCCCCACAAACATTTAAGGAAATTGTGACAAATATTTTTTAAAATGTAAATTGTATTAACGGGGGGGGGGAATGCAAGAAATTCTGGGATGATTTTGGAATCCAATGTCAGACCCGATTTAATGGTTTGCCTGAATCACCAGCTCAATGAAAGAAGATCTCCATGCATTCCTTCCTTTTATGATCGGCCTGGATCATCAATCTACCCTCTGAGAAATCTTCGGATACAAATAATAGTCCACTTAAGTTGAAGAAATTTATTTTAAAAGGCATTAAAGGTTCAATCTCTGCACCAAGAAAAGATGGAGCACTTTCAAGTGAAAGTAAGTGGGTGGCCATCAGCTCCGAAAAATTGCCTAATGACCAAATGGACCTCACCTAATTAAAACTAATTAATTTAAAACCATCCTAACAATTGGCCCTTATCAAACTTTTACCCATCTTTTCCAGTAATGGGGAGAGATGTTATTTCAGCTTTTTGAGTGGTAGACATATCCCTCTCTGTGACCAACTTGTTTACTTCTGTTTGTACCAGGTAGTACCTATTTGATCCTTGGGAATATTGAGTCCTGCACTCATCCTTTAGAATTTGGTGGCATTGCTTCATTCCTCTTTTTTCTCAGTGTTTTGTTTTTTAAATAGAAGCAGTTGGTGCCCATTCATTTGACATTACTTTGTCCCATATCCATTCTAGAATTAGATGGCATATTTTTATATGCAGCTCTCTACTGCAAGATTGCATAAACCTATCATGTGTTGTTGCCATTGATAATTTTAATCTCTGTTAATGTATCGGACACCATCTATGCTAGTTACCACCACTAGTGTCAGCTATATTGTGTTTGACAAAGCATTTCTTGTTGTAAACTGGCCAGGCAATGTTACTGGATGACCTTAAGCTTCAATATTGTGACAAATGGGAAGAAAGTCTATCAATATTTATTCAATAGAATGGTTGGAGAGGAACTAGAGAAATGAGATGCTGTTGCAGAGAAGGCCCTGTGCTTTGCTAACAGTGTCATCCCATGCCATTCATATTCTAAGGTAGAAATCAAAATGGTACCAACTCATGGCGGTAAAAAATATAATCATTTATCTTGTGTTTGGCAAGGGAAAACAAAAATCTGTCATCAAGCTGGCCAACTGGTCTTACTAATTAAATCGGGTTTTGAAGCACATGATTAAATCTTCCATTAAATGTGAGAATCAAAGCCTGCTTCCATTTAACACAGTTTATTATATAGTTTCATAGCTGGCTGTTCCATTCCATGTCTGTATTATGCATTTCACATCCTTGATCCATCTCTGGCAGTCAACCTGTTCAAGAGGTATACATTTCTATTACCAGTGGCACTTGTATATCCTGAAAAAGTACTGTTTCAGGCAAGGGTACTTTAAAATGACTCACATTTCAAATAGCCACATTTATAGCAGCAGTAGTAATAACACCACCAGCATCATTGTTATCAGCAGACAAAGCAGTGAATTCAGTGGTCTCACAGGATACAAATGCAAAAGCACCATGACTTGGTATGCCTGTGAGATGCAACTATTTATTCTAACACTTTTTGTGATTATAATTTGGAAATTTTATCATTCATCTTGCCATCTACTTTGTGACAAATGTTTGTCTGGTACAAGAGGAGTATTCCTGCACACACCCTTTTAATAGGTTGAATGTGTACAAACTACTCTTTCCCCCATCAGCTTAATTATTAACATTGAAGCAGGTTTTTTTTTTTAAAAAGGGAGATAATGTTGAAAATTGGGAAACTGTATACTGTATATTATTTTGCTGGACATCATTACTTCTTCAAGATAGTATTAAGATAAATACTGGCTTTCAGGGGCAGCGGACAAGACTGAGTGTGGAAAGTGATTAGTTTTGCATTGAAAGCAATATCTTTTTTTGTTTTTTGTTTTGTTTTTGTTTTGTTTTGGTGACAGAAACTTTGCTTTGATTGGTTAAATTAAATGCTCTTCTTTTGACAGGAATAATCAGGCTTCACTCTGCATGGACACCCAGTATCCCAAGGAATGGTTGTATGGATGAGGTCATCTTCTGAGGATTTTCTCTATGTTAATCCAGCCTTCAGTGATTTGTGCTGGATAGAAGACCTGATCCGAAACATCTGTGTGGCTTATTTTACAAAGGATGGCCCACTACATGATGAAATGTCTATCTAAAGTTCTCTCTAGTCCAAGTCTGTTTGAAAGACAAAGAATCATAAGGGAAAGCAAAGACCTTAAAAGGTTATCATAATTAGCTGGTACGGTCTTCCACACTATAGTGAGTTGCACTGGCCAAACTCTTGTTAGTTATGCCTACTGGTGTGACCCAACTAGCATGAATCTCTGTGGCCAATTGCTTCAATTTAAGAAGTCATTATAGGCATTTTCAGTGACTTAGTACACAGCAGCAAATGTCTATGCTGAATTTTTACTTTGGGTTAATTCACTACAGAGATTTATACAGCATTTTCACATGCTTTGCTTTTTCCATTTTTGTTGTTGAATGCTACAGTAGGGAGGGCAAGCTATTGCCTTTATATTATGTAGATGGAGTTCCATTTTTGTGTCACCCCGAAGTAAGAGGACAATGCAACTGGTTTCCAGTACCCTATCAGCATCATCAACAGTAATTACATTTATAGCCTACCTTTCCACCACTAAGTACTGGGCAAGGGATTTTGGTAGGCATCTTTCAGTCTCGAGAGACTATGGTAACATGCTCTGAATAGAGGTCTTGGAATAGTGTCTAGTGTGGCTGAGGAGGCCAATCCGAGAGTGACAGTCCGTTCCACACAGAAAACAAATACAATCTGTCCCCTGTCCAGCTCCCTGATTTTGCTGGTTTCGGGACTGCCTCTTTGACTCAGCCTGCTGAACAAGTGTCTCTTCAAATTGGGAGAGGCCATGTTGCACCGCCTGCCTCCAGGCTGAGTGCTCAGATGTCAAAGTTTCTCATCTGTTGGAGTCCATTCCTAAAGCCTTCAGATCCCGCTTGCAGATATCCTTGTATCACAGCTGTGGTCTCCTTCTGGGGCACTTTACCTGCACTAATTTACCATACAGGAGATATTTTGAAATCCAACTGTCAGCCATTCTCACGACATGCCCAAGCCAACTTAGACATTGCTGTTTCAGTAATGTATACATGCTAACAATTCCAGCTTGTTCAAGGCTACTCAATTTGGAACTTTGTCCTGCCAGGTGATATTAAAAATGTGTCAGAGGCAACGCATGTGGAACGTGTTCAACTTCCTCGCCTGCCATGCACAAAGGGTCCAGGACTCACTGCAGTACAGGAGTGTACTCAGGACACAGACTCTATAGACCTGGATTTTGGTATATGTTGTCAGCTTCTTGTTGAGCCATACTCTCTTTGTGAGTCTAGAGAACAAGGTAGCTGTTTTGCCAATGCGTTTATCCAGCTCAACATCTAAGGAGAGAGTGGCAGAGATTGTTGAGCGACTTTGTAGACTTTGGTCTTCACTCAATCTGGAGAGATTAAAGAGCTTTCCATCTGATCTAGTCCTGAGATAAACACCTTCTGCTGCAGATCGAAGAGTGTGCTTCAGCATGATAGCAAAAAAGATCCTAAACAGAGTTGGCGTGAGGAAACAGCCCTGTTTCACTCTGCTTCGGATGTCAAAGGGATCTGATGTTCAGCCGTCAAAAGCTACAGTGCCCTTCATTTACTCATAAAAGGACCAGATTATGTTAAGGAGTCGAGGTGGACATCCAATCTTGGGAAGTATTTTAAAAAGGTTGACCCTGCTAACCAAAGGCCTTTGTAAGGGAGCTTAAAATCATCATTAAACATAAAACCAATATTAAGAAAACGTATTCCACCATAATAATAATTATGTCCATTCTGACTTATAGGAACCCATTCCCAGGGTTATCCAGGTAGGAAGTACTCAGAAGTGGCTTATCCCTCTGTTCTTCTGGGGACACCCTGGAACTGTGTCGCCTGCCCAAGGCAATATAGGCTAGTTCTGCTTGCTGGAGCCACAATGGAGAACCAACCTCAAGCTCTGTAGCCAGATATCTAAACCACTGAGCTATTCAGCCAGCTACATTCAACCACAGAAACATTAAAACCAAATGAAATGAAACATTATCATAAAACCATTAAAATCAGCATTTACCAATGCTTAGAATCATTACAGTAAATTAAGCAATATCATAAGCCATGAATAAGCCTTTAGCACTATTTTATTCCTGTTTTGGCCTACATCGTCTGCAAACGATTGCCCAGATAAATACTTTGTGTTGGAGGGACCCAAGCCTCTTGAATATTTTGGCCCAGTGGAACATTTGTTTTCTGCAGTGCCTCAGCCCACATATTCAGATGAACCAGCTGCACATTTAAATTGGAATGAAGTTGAGTTTCGGACTGCCATTTTGTTCCATTATTTATGATGATACACATTTGCATATGATCCATAGACACAGTCACCCAAGGCTTCATATAAAGAAGAATGGCCAGCAGTTGGTTCACATAAAATCTCATTAGTGCTTTTTATTGTTTCTGACAATTCTTGGAAGAGAATGGATCATTAACATGCAAATAGAGATAACCCCTATTTCCAGGCTAATTGTGATAGTGCATTTTTCTGCATTCAAATAAATCTGGCAGTTTCCAGGCCAAACCAATTTCTGAGGCTAAATTATGAAAAGGATGCTTACCCAGAGTTGTAAGATGGAAGCTGGTGGGAAGCTTAATTAAAACTAATTATACTTTATTTATTTTATGATGAACGTTAAATGTTAAATTAGCCTATTAGTCCCTAATAAATGCTTAATACATTTTGAATAATTGTGTAATCAATACCTATGGATTGAAGCAGAATCTACGGAATTGATGAGAGAGTGATATACTGAGAATAGTTATAAAGCAAGTGCAACTCAACCACCTTGAAGTGACAGGAATCCCATTGAAACTGTTCATCATCTTGTGCCCTATTGACGTCTCCTTTTGAAGTATATTTAACAGCAGTAGTTTAACATATTTGGGGATGTCAGTGGAGATTACACTGTAGTTGTCAATAAAAGAAACAAGGTGTTGGACAGAGCTGTTAAACACCAATAGGTGGGAAGACGTAGTTAATCACGGTTGCCAAAGTCTAATATCCACAAGCCCTTGCTGCTGATATTGATGCCTGGCAACTAAGATATTTTCTATAAGCTATAGCACAGAAAAAAATGTAAATGTGGTTTTGCAGGTGAGGACATACATGTGACACATTGTTGAAACTGTCTGCTTATTGAGCAGTATTGTTGATTAGGGACAATAAGTGGTTTCTTAATCAATTATCACTTCCTTATAGGCATTGCCTCAGCACCTATTCTTACCTTACTTGATTTCCTGAATCTCTGTGGCAACCAGAAGTGTCTGAAGAGCATTGTGAGATCACCTTTTGGCTGCTAAATTATATAGATATGGTTTCAAAGAATCAGGGGGTTACTTATGGCACCCAGGATGCCTGGCCCATGGTGCTCAGCCATGTGGTACCCTTCCCGTAGAGGATGAAACCAAATGCATAATAAAAGATGTAATAGAAATAAGACCAACCACATTACTCTGAATAATGAAGTATTCCAGGTCATTTATATCTTATATTTCTCAGTGGAACTTAACTTACTAATACTACCCCCTGCCCCCAATCATTCTGTAGCCAGAAAAAAATGGGTACGCAATATTGTTTTGGAGAAATCAGAACAATATTTATGTAGAGGTAAATAGCAAATTAACTATGTATCTTTTAAACAATAAGCCATGTACACTATTGCATCCAGAGTATATCTCCTCTCACTCATCTTTTCTCAAGGCTAAGCATTTACAGTTCTTTCAGTCTTTCTTCACTGGGCTTGGTTTCCAGGCCATTGATCATCCTTTTTGCCCTCCTCTGAATTTGTTCCAGCTTGTCTGAAGCCTTCTTAAAGGGTTGTGTCCAGAACTGGAAACGGTACTCAAGATGAGGTCTAACTGGGGCCTAATAGAGGGGAACTAGTACTTCATGGAATGTGGAGACTATACTCTTGTTAATGCTACCTAAAACAGCATTTACCTATTTTGCAGCCACATTACATTGTTGGCTCATATTCAGCTTGTGATCTGCAACAATTCCAAGATCCTTCTCGTGTGTAGTATTGTTGAGTCAAGTGTCCCTTATTCTGTTATCGTGCATTTGTCTTCTTTTTCCTAGGTGTAGAACTTTGCACTTATCTTCAATTCGAATTGCATTTTGTTGTTTTCAGCTCATTGTTCAAGCCTACCAAGATCTTCTTAATTTTTTTTCCCTGGAGATACAGTACTAGCTATTCCACCCAGTTTTCTGTCATCTGCAAATCTGATAAGCATTCTTTGCACTCATTCATTCAAGTCATTAATAAAAATGTTGAAGAACACCAGGGAGAGGACTGAGCCTTGTGGTACCGTTTGTTACCTTGTTAATTCCTGAGAATAATGCACAATGATCATTATGAATAATGAGCTGTCTCCACCTACGTTGAAATGCTGTTACCTAAATTATAATGTGGTGGCTGGATAGCTCAGTGGTTAGGTATCTGGCTGCAGAGCTAGAGGTTCGGAGTTCAATTCCCCACTGTGCCTCCTCAAAGTACAGCCAGCCTGTATGGCCTTGGGCAAACTACACAGTCCCAGGGTGGCCCCAGAAGATGGGGATGGTAAACTACGTCTGAGTACTTTCTACCTGGAAAACCAAGAAAAGGGTTGCTATAAGTCAGAAGTGACTTGACAGTACATCATCATCATCATCATCATCATCATCATCATCATCATCATCATCATCATCATTATTATTATTATTATTATTATTATTATTATTATTATTATTATTATTATTATTATTATTATTATTATTATTATTATTATTATTATTATTATTATTATTATTATTATTATTATTATTATTACATTAATTTATAACTGAATTTCTGCTTCCTAAAAAGGTAAAGGTAAAGGTAAAGGTTCCCCTTGACAATTTTTGTCCAGTCATGTTCGACTCTAGGGGGCAGTGCTCATCCCCATTTCCAAGCCATAGAGCCAGCGTTTGTCCGAAGACAATCTTCCGTGGTCACATGGCCAGTGCGACTTAGACACAAAACGCTGTTACCTTCCCACCGAGGTGGTCCCTATTTATCTACTTGCATTTGCATGCTTTCGAACCGCTAGGTTGGCGGGAGCTGGGACAAGCGACGGGCGCTCACTCCGTCGCGCGGATTCGATCTTACGACTGCTTGGTCTTCTGACCCTGCAGCACAGGCTTCTGCGGTTTAGCAGCTCAATTTCTTCCCTGTTATTCTCTCTAAATCAAAAGTGCCCCAAAAAGCTCTACTGCTTCTTTGAGGATTCCCATCCACTGGGGTAAGTCAGTTAATCCACAGGGATGGCAAAACTCAGTGGAATTTTCTTCTAAATGCAAAGAATCACATTATAAAACCTCCCACTGGAAAAGAGGTGCTGTAAAAAGTATAGTGGCTGACCCTGTAGTTTCTTTGATGGCTCAGGGGCCTACACAGACTTAGCAAAGTGCTTGGGATACCAGGATTTTGAAGGCACTGGGTGGGGGAAAATATGCATTCACATTTATGCTACTTAGTCCCAAAACATTTTGCTGCAGTTCTTCATCCAAAGCCCTTAGGGTCCTTTCATTTTACGGGTTGTTTAGTGTTGGAATTATTTAGTGCAACGATTCTCTTTTTAAAACGGACACAAGATCCTTAATGCCGGAGGGATTTGAAAAACAAACAAGATTAGAGCAATAGCTAAGGTGCACAAATGGCTTTCACTAACATTCAGCGACATGGCCATAGCTCCAAGGCGTCCTTGTTGTTGATTAGTGAATGCTTGCACTTATTACAGTAAAGCACAGTATTTGTACACTGCAAACGTTTAATGAAATACAAGCCTTCCAGGATGTTACACTGTGCTTTCTTTCTCACACTGAAATGAATATATATATATATATATATATATATATATTCATTATATATATATGAAAACCCAAGGAAGTGACTGTCTGTCTTGAGAATGTCATCTCTACATTACACAGTTATAGCATTTCAACACCTCTTCAACACTTTTATGACTTCATCCTATGGAATTCCTGGATTTCTGATTTGATGAGGTACTTGGAGCCCTTTGCTGTAGTTCAGAGGCGGGCACTAGAGTTCTCTGGCAGAATATTCTAAGTCTTTCCTCAAACCACAGATCCCAGGATTTCATAGGATAGAGCCATGACAATTAAAATGAAATCATAACTGTTTAGTGCAGTCACATCCCTGGAAAAATGGAAGACGTGAGAACTGTTCTATATTCCTGGGCATGCTGGACGAGGAACAGTGATCTTATGGCCCTTCAGTTGTTGTTGAATTGTAACTACCACCGATTCTGTCCACCACAACCAACAGTGAACTGTGATGGGAGTTGCTGTTTGACAACATCGAGAGGGCCACGTGTTCCCTGTTTCTGTGATGCATTATGCAAGCATATTGGAGGATTTGCCATTTATGTGATAAAATTTTTAAAAATTAAAATTACCCTCTTGATATAGCAACATAAACAAGACATTTGTTTGTATTTTGGTACCATTACTCCAGACAACAAGGATCTGGTGTTGTTGTTGTTTAATCATTAAGTTGTGTCCGACTCTTCATGACCCCAAGGACCAGAGCACGCCAGGCCCTGCTGTCTTCCACCGCCTCCTAGAATTGGGTCAAATTAATGTTGGTAGCTTCGGTGACACTGTCCAACCATCTCGTCCTCTGTCGTCCCTTTCTCCTCTTGCCTTCACACTTTCCCAACATCAGGGAATTTTCCAGGGAGTCTTCTCTTCTCATGAGATGGCCAAAGTATTGGAGCCTCAGCTTCAGGATCTGTCCTTCCAGTGAGCACTCAGGGTTGATTTCCTTTAGAATTAATAGGTTTGTTCTCCTTGCTGTCCAGGAAACTCTCAAGAGTCTCCTCCAGCACCACAATCCAAAGGCATCAATTCTTCGGTGCTCAGCTTTCTTTATGGTCCAGCTCTCACTTCCATACATTGCTACTGGAAAAACCATAGCTTCGACTATGTGGACCTTTGTTGGCAAGGTGATGTCTCTGCTTTTTAAGATGCTGTCTAGGTTTGTCATCGCTTTCCTCCCAGGAAGCAGGCATATTTTAATTTCCTGGCTGCTGTCACCATCTGCAGTCATCATGGAATGCACTGCCACTGCCTCCATATCTTCCCCTTCTATTTGTGATGGGACCAGTGGCCATGATCTTAATTTTTTTTTATGTTGAGCTTCAGACCATTTTTGCGCTCTCTTCTTTCACCCTCATTAAGGGGTTCTTTAATTCTTCCTCACTTTCTGCCATCAGAGTGGTATCATCTGCATATCGGAGGTTGTTGATATTTCTTCTGGGAATCTTAATTCCGGCTTGGGGTTCCTCCAGTCCTGCCTTTCACATGATGTATTCTGCATATAAGTTAAATAAGCAGGGGGGACAGTATACAGCCTTGTTGTACTCCTTTCCCAATTTTGAACCAATCATTGTACCATATCCAGTTCTAATTGTTGCTTCCTGTCCCACATATAGGTTTCTCAGGAGGTAGATAAGGTGGTCAGGCACGCCCATTTCTTTAAGGACTTGCCATAGTTTGTTGTGGTCCACACAGGCAAAGGCTTTTGCATAGTCAATGAAGCAGAAGTAGATGTGTTTTTTTTTCCCTGAAACTCTCTGGCTTTCTCCATAATCCAGCACATGTTAGCAATTGCCACCCCAACCCCGGAATAAAGACACGAGACATTGGTTTGGGTTAATGCGGGCCACACTTTTATTCAACTTGGTAATTCAAATAACCAGCCTTTCGGCCAACAAGATATATGGGGGCCTGCTGTAGTGCGGAAAACCGTTAAACTGGGGTATAATCATACCCCTAGATGATCAAAGGGCGAGTCCCCGGCCGCCAAGCTCCTTCGGTCGAATAACCGTCGGATCCTGTCTAGCCGCTAATAAACACCCCAGACCTCAAGACATCTTTAACTGATGCCTGTTGGTCTATGAGTGGCCCAGCGCATCCTCCCCCCACAGGCACAGTGATCGCACGATCCGCAATGCCGGAAGGTCAGATGCGCTGTTAGCTTACTTGATTTATCCATTGGGACACACCGAAATACCGGTTCTTTCCGCACTACCCGCCAGTGTGACCGATAGTACATCCTAAATACTGCCAACAACCCCAGATCCAGTGTGGGATAGGCGAAAAATCCCCCCATCCAATGCCAATCAGGATGAAGGTCAAAAATTCCTATCCGGCCCCAAAATAGGCGACCACAAATCACACTAGATCAAAGGGCGGGCGGGTGGGTGCCCGGAAATGAAAGAGGCCGATGCGGGTGGAGAGCCCCTTTATAAAGCCTGCTCTCCACGCTCGGCCAAGCCCGTTCCCGCGATGTCCCGTGTCCTTCCGGGGTGGGTGGCAAACCCCGCCCACCAGCTCAAAGTCCGAGGACTTAGCGGCAGGCTCACTCTTGCCACCCCAACCCCGGAATAAAGACACGAGACATTGGTTTGGGTTAATGCGGGCCACACTTTTATTCAACTTGGTAATTCAAATAACCAGCCTTTCGGCCAACAAGATATATGGGGGCCTGCTGTAGTGCGGAAAACCGTTAAACTGGGGTATAATCATACCCCTAGATGATCAAAGGGCGAGTCCCCGGCCGCCAAGCTCCTTCGGTCGAATAACCATTGGATCCTGTCTAGCCGCTAATAAACACCCCAGACCTCAAGACATCTTTAACTGATGCCTGTTGGTCTATGAGTGGCCCAGCGCATCCTCCCCCCACAGGCACAGTGATCGCACGATCCGCAATGCCGGAAGGTCAGATGCACTGTTAGCTTACTTGATTTATCCATTGGGACACACCGAAATACCGGTTCTTTCCGCACTACCTGCCACAGCATGCGCACTAGCTCGGCTATGTCGCATGCCCGCCACAGAGCCCCTGGAGCTCACGAAGCAGGCCCCCTTTTATATCCTCCAAGAACAACTCCAATCCAGCGTCGGATAGGTGTACCCCATCACTGCGGAATAATTCCAAACGTGACGTCTGGATACGCTGATGCTGTATCACTGCTCCGAGGCCGCCGCCGCAGACACCTCTACGCACTTCCTTATTCACGCCCCGCCGGGCCTTATTTATCGCATCAGTCCTCCCTGAGCCTTGCCAGGCCAACCGAGGAGTGATATTAGACCATAAAATCCGCAGTGACGGATACTTGCTCTTCAGCCACCTCAGGTCCCGCAGAATATCTAATATCAATGCCTTACCGGCAACTCTGGCTAAATCATTGCCGCCTAGATGCACCACCAATACATCAGGTGGTGAAGTGCTGAAGGCCGTCGTCCTGTTGAATTGTATCCACTGCATTCCGCGGATTCCTCTCCAAGTAACTTGCGCTCTGATTGTGAAGTGAGGCAATTGATGATACACACCACCGCCTCGTTGTCACACCAGAAACGCACAACCGAGTTAGCCCACTCTTCAGCCCATAACCACAAAGCCCCGACTATGGGAAAAAACTCTAAAAAAGTGAGATCTCTTGTAATGCCTTCTTTCTGCCAGGCCTCCGGCCAAGAGCCTGCACACCACTTTCCTCGATGGTAAATGCCAAAACCGTGAGCACCCGAAGCATCTGAGTGCACCTGAAACTCTACCTGGACACTCCTCTCCGACCTCCAAAAAGAAATCCCATTAAATCTTGACAGGAACTGCATCCAAACTCCGAGGTCCTCTTTCATACCTTGAGTTATCCGTGCCCTGTGTAACGGGCGTTTAAGACCCGTCATGGCCGCGCAAAGACGCCGAACAAAGGCCCGTCCAGGGGCCACTACTCTACAAGCAAAATTGAGGTGCCCGACTATCTCCTGTAGCTCCTTAAGTGTCGACTTTGACTTCCCCAGCAACGCCCCTATTTTGGCTCTCAAAATTCTCAACTTCTCCTCTGGTAGCCTCGACGTTTGCTGCTCAGTATCTATCTCTATGCCTAAGAAAGTCAGGACCGTAGTTGGCCCCTCAGTCTTCTCTTCCGCTAAAGGCAACGACACCTCGCGTGCTAAATCCTTGAACGTTTCTAATAGAAACCTGCACTTACCTGAATTCCGCTCCCCACAAAAAAGAAAATCGTCGAGATAATGGGCCGTCGACGTACATCGCGATACTTGCCTAACTTTCCACTCTAAAAACGTACTAAACTTCTCAAAAGCCGCGCATGACACGGAACAACCCATAGGCAACGCTCTGTCTACATAATATAATTCCTCAAATTGAAACCCCAACAAACAAAAATCCTCTGGGTGGACTGGCAAAATCCGGAAGGCCGATTTTACGTCACATTTCGCCAGCTCGGCACCAACTCCGCATTTTTAACCATATTAACAGCTTCGTCAAATGACGTATATCTAACCGTGCACAATTCCGGCGGTATAGCGTCGTTAACCGACTCCCCTTCAGGAAAAGAGAGATGGTGAATTAAACGAAACTCACCATGTGCCTTTTTTGGAACAATGCCCAACGGAGAAACCCTAAGGTTCCCAATGGGCGGCTCCTTGAAGGGGCCTAACACTCGCCCCTCCTGGACTTCCTTACTTATTTTCCTCCTAACAATACTCTCCATTCCTTTAATAGATCGTAGGTTCTGCGCAAAGTAACTTTTACGCTCTCCCACTGCCGGTATCCGAAAGCCGTTTCTAAATCCTTCCAGTAAATATATAGCCTCCTCATGCCTAGGATACCACTGCAGCCATGCCTCCAGAATCTCCACCTTAATTGGGCTGGGCCCCTTTTCCAGGAGCGCCCCCGCCTCCTTGCTTCCTAACACCACCTGCTCCTCTGTCCTGCCTCGCTTTAAAACAACTGATACTTGGGTGTTGGCCACCGCATGTGAGGCACTCATGTCTGAATCTGCAGGGTTTCCTCGCACAAGATCCCCTGGCATTGTATTGAAAGCACAACAAGCGGGGTTGAACCGCCTGACCCGCCCAAGGGCGGGCAAACTGCGCCTGCCGTGTCCGTCTATTCAAATGTCCACTATCAAACCTATCCCCCATGTTTGATTTGGCTGGCGTCATGTGCTGTAGCCATAAACGTGGATGAGGCTCGTCCCACCTCAGGTTGGGCTGAATGGCGCTCCGCATGTGGAACGCCTCATCATATCTCAGCCATGCCAACCCTTCAAAATCAGTGGAGGCCCTAATCATCGTGTCAAGATATTGGAAAAGCGATGGCGCTCTCCAGGGCTGCATTTTTATCAATACCCCAGCATAAATCACAAATCCTGGCAGCCAGTTCGTCCAATTCCTATCGGGCTTTTTCCTCCTATGTTTTTCCTTTTCCCTTTCGTCCTCCTTGTCCCAATCCTTTTTCTCACAGTCCCTATTAAGCAAGTCAAAGAAGTCCACGAATTCGCCACGCCAAATTTTCTCTTTCGTGGCCGCCGTCAGATGATCTCCCACGGGCGTCGCATAATCTGCGTACGGCAAGGCTGCCGCCGGCACCGAATTGTAGCCCGTGCTAGGTACTGACGGATGCCAACCCCCTGCAACCTCAGAACTAGCTGGCTGATGTGGCGGAGGTGTGGCTCCCCATGGTGCCCCCCATGAACCTCACTGTGGTCCCATATAGGGCCAAGGCGCGTTAGGGCACCCTCTATCTGGCGGTGTCTGTGATGCGCTTCCCGGTGGTGTACCTATGGCTCCGCCCGCCCAAGGCCAGCCCATCCCAGGAGACTGCAGCTGTGGTGCAATAATACACTCACCGTCCGAAGTTGATGCCATGCAAGGCTCCAATGGGGAGTCCGCCATAATCTCCCCTTCTTCTAGCTCCTCTTGGGCTTCTGGCCTTGCCGCTGAAGCGCTGCTGTCTCTAGGAATAGTCGTTGTCTCCTTGTCACTGCCCCGTGATCTGGAACGGACTGGTGACTTGGGGGCATCCTGCCGATTATCCAGTACCTGTGCAGACTCAAAAGCGGTAAAGCGAGCCATCAGATCTTGTGCTATCGCCTTCAACCTGGATTTCTTGAGCCCCCTTGACTCCCTAACCGATCTACGTGGCTGCTCTCCCTTTTGCGATGCCTGCTGCGCGGCCAACCTCTGAGCCTCCATTGCAGACATTTTATCCTGCAACTCCTGCCATATTGGCCAAGAATCCTCGTCTGAAGACGACTGAGGTGGAGACAGCTGCGGTACGGTTTGTCGCTTAGCGGGCTGCTTGCCCTTTGATGTACCTCGTCCTTTACGAGGCGCCATTTTCCAACCCCACCGGTCTGCCCCTTAGGGTCTATTTCTTAGCCCAATTAGCGCCTCGCCTTGTACCCGGGATTACCTCCCCGACCTGCCTACCGATGCTACCAGTCTAACAAACCCGTGCTCACACCGCAGAACGCCCAGTGGGCAATGCAGCCGGCCTACCTCCGCTGCCCCAATCCGTCTAAGATTACCTATCCAATAACACCACAGTAAAATACAACCTTGCACCCGATGCGTCCTTGCAACCGCTGCAGTCAGCTGACCTAAAATAAAGCAATATCAGAATGATTATTGTTATGCCTGTGCACCCCCCGGATGGCTAGCTACACCATTGCCGCCCACCAACGACACCTTCTTGCCTTGGACGACCCTTCGGGAGCTCCCAAACCGCCTATGCCCAGGCATGTGCTAATCCAGCACTCATGCCCACTGCGGCCCTTATAACAGCCTCAATCCGCTCTCACTCTCTTTTTTTTTATTTTATTTATTTATTCTGTTATATGTTCTTTTATCTTATGTTTTATTATTATTTATTATTCCATTTTTATTTATTTATTATTTTTTTTTAATAATTATTCATAATCCTTATTAGTATTATTCTTATTAGTAGGGTTTATTTAATTTTTTTTTTTGAACATCCATAACTAATACCTGCTCTCCTCCTGACTGTTACATCACAACCCCACCTGCCTATGAATCACAACCCATGTCCATGCTTTAGCATTATAATCCTTTTTTTTTGTTGCCGTGTGCAAGCGTCATCATTCTTTCTTTAGTCTCCCCTCTTAATGTACCACCCAGTTTTTATTTATTTATTTATTTATTTATTTATTTATTTATTTATTTATTTATTTATTTATTTATTTAATTTATAAGGAGCCTCCTCCTATCCCCCCCGAATCACACAAAATGGCGGCCATATACAAAATGGCCGCCGCACGTGGCCGGCCGGCACTCCTCGCGCCAAAGCCATTAAGCCGGGCCGGCCGCACAGAGAAGGGTGGAGGGCGGAGGGGGAGAGAGGGGAACAAATCGCGCGGTGGCGGGCGGGGGGGCCGTGGGAGCCGGTGCCATACTCTTTCGCCCCCTGTGCCGGGGCCCAGCCGCCGCAACCCCCATCACACCCCCCACCGACCAACCCGCGCCTGCTCACAGCCCGCCCCGCACCCCCCAGCACTCAAAATCGAGGCCGGGGATGCGGCCGCGGACGATACCTCGCCCAACTTGCGCAACGGCCCCATCATACCGGGCCGCTCGCCGCCGGGCGGAGGGCAGAAAGACCATGAAGGGAGGAGGGAGAAATAAACTAAAGCGGGGTGTGCGGGCGCGCGGGACCCTATATTCCCCCGTCGCCGCTCCCACCGCTCCTCGGAAACCGCCCGGCCCACCGAACTCCGTGTGGGCTAGGCGAGCCCCAACCACCCGGCTCCCTTCTCCCACCGTATCATTCCTGGCCGCCGATGCAGCCCGACCCTCAGGCTCCTCCGCCTGCCTCGCCGTGACGCAGCTCCCAACGCTGGTCACAGCGAAGCAACACCTGGTCTGCCTGGAAATGAAAGAGGCCGATGCGGGTGGAGAGCCCCTTTATAAAGCCTGCTCTCCACGCTCGGCCAAGCCCGTTCCCGCGATGTCCCGTGTCCTTCCGGGGTGGGTGGCAAACCCCGCCCACCAGCTCAAAGTCCGAGGACTTAGCGGCGGGCTCACTCTTTGATCTCTAGTTCCTCTGCCCCTTCAAAATCCAGCTTGTACTTCTGGGAGTTCTCGGTCCACATACTACTGAAGCCTACCTTGTGTGATTTTGAGCATAACCTTGCTAGCATGTGAAATTATTTAAATTGTACGGTAGTTTGAGCATTCTTTGGCACTGTCCTTCTTTCAGATTGGGATGTAGAATTCTCTTTTCCAGTCCTCTGGTCACTGCTGAGTTTTCCAAACTTGCTGGCATATTGAATGTAGCACCTTAACAGCATCATCTTTCAAGATTTTAAATAGTTCAACTGGAATGCCATCACCTCCACTGGCCTTGTTGTTAGCCATGCTTTCTAAGGTCCACTTGACTTCACTCTCCAGGATGTCCGGCTCAAGGTCAGCAACCACACTCTCTGGGTTGTCCAGGACATCCAGATCTTTCTGTTATAAATCCTCTATGTATTCTTGCCACCTGGCGTATCAAAGTTAAAAAGGTCCTGGGTAATAAATAATGGAACTGGACGATAACAATGGTCAGAGTGTTGAACTAGCAGTTGGAAGGTCTAGGTTTCAGTTCCCATTCAACTGTGAAGCTCATTCAGTGACCTTGGGTCAGTCACCATCTTTCAGATTTATTGAGACAGCAATAGCTATAAATCATGCCAGAAAGTTTTATTTAAAGGTTACTTTGTTCTTAGATGATTTTCTTTCTTTATTCTTTTCTGTTCTGCAGGAGTAAGCAGTTACCTGTGAACTACCAGAAGTCATTTTATGGTATAGAGATGGCTGACAATGTTTGCATATAAATGTGGGTTGATGCTGCCCAGCAACTTGAAGGCTCTCTCTAATTTTCATCTTAGTTACAAAGTACTGTTAGTTAAGAGTTCTTAAGTGCTTTGCAGCTTTGTCTTTCAGTCTCTTCTCATAGCTGACTAAATTTCTGCTTGAGCTCAGTCATCCAGAAACAGAGCTGGAAAAAGTTGCTTCTAAGTGCATTGCAGCTCCACTTGCCATGGAGCTGAAGAATGCTGGTAATGTTGTTATGTATTGCCAAGTCACCTTCATTTGTGGTGATCAATGGCCTCCAAAATATCCTGCCCTTAACAGTCCTGCCTGGCTCTTTCAAAGCCAAAGCTTAGTCATCTTCCTTTTTCCTGTTTTCTTCAACTTTTCCTAGCATTATTGTCTCTTCCAGAAGTCTTGTCTTCTCAAGATGTGTCCAAAATATAACCTCAGTTCTGTAATTTTTGCCACTAGAGACAGTTCAGGCTTGATTCTTGGTCTCTCTGGCAGTCCAAGGTATCCATCAATTGAGCTCTCCTCCTAGGAAACATAATCAGTCCCCCAAAGTAACATTTCCAAACTCTGCCTAGAAGGTGTTTCAAATAAGCTTAACATCGACAGGGCTCCTGTGAGGCTTCTGAGCTATTCTGAGCTATTCTGAGCTTTTTCAGGAAGAGTTGGTTTTTAAAAAAAACAACAAAGTAATAATTAAAAGTAATAAAATGATTATGCTGAGAAACCAGATCTGGATTTCCCATTCTTCCAAGATGGGTTTTAGCTCTCACTGTGGTCTTACCCCTTTATTTGCCATGTATACTCAATGTGATCTATAAGTTGTAGAACTCAGGTGAGGGAAATCTTTTTTGTCCAAATGTGTCCCAGTCAATATTTTAACAACAATTTTGCTGCATTCTTCAGTTGAAGATTTTTCTTTCCTGTTTGCGGAGCCACATAAAGATGTTCATTGCCTTGCAAAAGACAATTATACTGTACATGAAGGCTGGAAGACTGGATGTAAAACCTGACTCGTGAAAATTCGAACCCAAAATCATGCCACTGTGCACATTCAAACCAATCATACAAAGAAGATAATCGGGCTAGGACAATCTCACTTAGACATTACTTTGGTTCTGTACGAAAGCTATGTCATTGCGTGTCTGTGTGTGTGTAGGAGAAAATCTGAAACTTAATTCTCACTTGTAGTCTGAAGTGGTACATTCCAAAACTAGATACATTGCTTAGGGCTAGCATATAGCTCTACTTACTAAGCTTCTGGACTACTCAGCGTTTGCCATACAACATAAGCGGGGAAGTGCTATAGCTCAGGATAGAGCTTGGAGGTGTTGCTTTTTGGATTAAGATTCCAAGTTACAGTACTTTTTTCCTTGTAATTCATTTTTTGTATTCCAAATCAGTAACTTCTCCTAGTACCAGCTTGGTGGTTGAGCACATATTTTGCATGCAAAAAGTGCCAGGTTTAATTTTTTAGTATTCCCTAATAACATTGCATCTGAAATGGCAGAGAGCTGCTGCCAGTCACTGTGCGTGGTGGACCAAGAAGCCAATAAGTTCCTTATTCAGCTAGTTCGTACCTGCACAGCAAAGGCTCTCCGCATGATGTACAGAAAAGCAACATCAAACACAATAGAAATCAGGATAGTGAATCAATAAATCAATAAATGCAATGAAACCTAGGAGCATCCACAAACTGAATTTAAAACAATGGAGACTAAAATAGCTTTTTTAAAAATGCCCCCAAATTACTTTTAAAATATCCAAACAGATAAAAACAGCTCTACAGCTCACTTTGAGATGCATCTCGGCAAGGGTGTATAACAGGTTAAAAAACTGAGAGTATAAAAAGCTTTTTGCCTCTTGACTTTGACTGCTTCTGTTAGAATAGAAAGAATGGATACAAAGGGTAGCTGGCCACCAGCCAGTTTGACCCAACTCCTGTCCTGGCATGATGAGACCAGAAGGAAAGGTCTTTGAGCTGCAAAGTTGCTGGAAAAGAGAATGAGACTCTTCCCTGCAGGCTATGCTGTATTGCGGTGTGGAGCAGCAGTGTCTGAGGGGAGCATGGCCTGCCTGAGATATTCTGCTCCCTGAGGCAGAATAGCAAATGATGCCGACCCATGACTACAGTTAAACTCAATAGTACCCAAAGACAACCAAAGTTATTTTTGGCACCTGAGGCAGAAAGCCATAGAAGCAACGCTTCAACTGCCTGGCACAAAAACAACAGAAACAACAACAGATAATTTGCTTAGAAAAGTTTTTAAAGCTTTTCACCACTTAATAAAGACATAACCTATGTTATTTACCCCAGACATCCTGAGACTGTTTCTCCCTATATCTTTTGGTACCATAAATATGACTGGCTTTGGAGGGGAGGACTCAGCAGCCCATAAGTTACCAGACTAAAACTTCACATCTGCTTCTCTTGTGCACTGTTGCTTTTAAATTTATTTATTTATTTATTTATTTAACTTATATGCCACCCACACTACCCAAAGGTCTCTGGGCGGCTTATGATTCTTGTTTATTTTTTTAAAAAAATATATGTATACTTACTATTTTTAGTTTTTAAATATTGTCTTGTTAAGGATCTAATCTGCCTTGTCACCTTTTAAGGACAAAGGTGGAGTAAAAATGATATAAACAAACAAACAAAGTGGAATGTGGGTGGGGAATGACACGGATAACTAAGATGTCCTGTCCTAGAAGAAAATGGCATAGACTTGCAGATCAGTAGATTTCAGATCTGACAGCCATCAGGGTAGCTCTGCACCTCACCTAGAGTGGGAACTGAAGTAGAAGATGAGCCTTCCATCCCAGAGACCTTCTTTTGGTGCATAGTTATGGGCTGTAGTAACAAACACCCCCACTCCTCAATTTTGGGATTATTTTTCCTTCTCAGTGCTCCTGAAAATGGTAATTGAGACAAGAGCTTGGAAGTAACTTAGAAGAGCCAAAATCCTATTGTTTATCATAGTAAATTACATTAGAACAAGCCCATTGAACCAATGGTGAGTCAACTCCTCTGTATTCTGATTCCATGGGCTTACTCTAGTGCAATTTGCTATGCTTAGCATAGCAAATTGCACATTTTGGCCAATGAATTACTTGCAATTGCTTCCTTGTTGGAAGTAAGTCATTATTAAATTGCCTAAAGACTGAAAACTGACTGTGATGTGGTGGCGCTGCGGGTTAAACCACAGAAGCCTCTGCACTGCGAAGTCAGAAGACCAGCAGTTGTAAGATCATATCCACGCAACAGAGTGAACTCCCGTCGCTTGTCCCAGCTCCTGCCAACCTAGCAGTTCGAAAGCATGCAAATGCAAGTAGATACCACCTCGGTGGGAAGGTAACGGTGTTCCGTGTCTAGTCGCGCTGGCCACGTGACCACGGAAACTGTCTATGGACAAACACTGGCTCTATGGCTTGGAGACAGGGATGAACAACGCGCCCTAGAGTCGGACACGACTGGACTAAATGTCAAGGGGAACTTTTACCTTAAGACTGAAACATTACAAACTTTCTGCAATCAACTGGAATTGGTTTTCGTTAGATGTGTTTCTATAAGTGTGCTTTATATCACAGATAGATATGGGATATTTGTATTCGTCTCCTGGGGGAAACAAATGCGAATATCACCACAACAGGTGGCAGAGCCAGCTGGACCTGCCTCCCTGGGCTGCTGACCAATCCAGCAAGGAGGCAGGATGATAAATCTCCCTGCTCAGCTGCTGTATGATCAGCAGCGCAGAAAGGCAGAAAAGCCCAGGCCAGGCTACTTCTATGATTGGTCTGGCATGAACGTTGATGGGCCGTGTGCGCCAGGCCGCAAGTGCTAAGTGGACGGTCCAATTCTGGGAGGAAGGTCCAATTGGCTCAGCCACCTGTGGTGGTAATATTCATATTCATCTCCCCTGGGGGAAGAATACAAATACCACATCTCTAATCACAGGTCAGCACCTTATGCCATTCTGTTTTTTTAAAGTAACTAATTGCTTTAAATACTTTTTAATGCATGGAAAGTAAATAGCTAGTATAAAACTGCAACTACAGTGCTAACTATCTGGGAACAGTTCAGAACTATAGTTATAACTGTTCTTAGAGAATAACTTCATCAGTACTGATTGCAATCTATACACTGTGCAATCTCACACCTCTGCAATGCAGATAAAAAGTTTTAGGGGGTCTCTTGCCAAGGGCATATCTTCTTGTCAAATGCTGCCCTGTTAAATTCCACTATTTAAAATGTTTTCAGTATCGTTGTTTTCATTATATACACCCATGTTTTGATAAATACAAAAACGGTGAACATAGAAAAAAAATTAAATTATGGCTAGTGAAATGTTTGTGAAGGTGAGCCCCTTTTTGCTCCAAAAAGAAATAAAGAGGCAAAATTGTATAATGAGACTGTGTCTTACACACAGTCACAAACATCACAGAAACACAAGAAGATGAGAGCCAGGTTTGTGAAATACAAAGTCAAGAAATCAGTCATGGAGTAAATCACAGACAGCTCTTAGTGTCCTAACATAGGGCAGAAAGTCCAATTTTGAGCTTGAAAAATATAGCTCAAAAAGACATTGAAGCTCAATAAATCAATGGCAAAACTAAAGATTGCCAAGTTGATGAGAATGGAAACTACTGCAGCTGACAAAGAGGCTCATAATGACTGTTGTGTTTAAAGCTCACATTTCACTCAATTTTAGAGCTGTTAAAGGTATAAAAAGCAATGATATTTACAGCTGTCTTATCTAAAGAAAACAGATTCATAAAAAAAATAGTTTCAAACCATTTTTTTAAAATGTTCTCTCTGTCCTAGCTGGCTGCTGTAGTGCACTGTACTCAGCTTCATGCATCAAAAGCTTTTAGACCTCTACTGAGACTTCACAGAACTGGACAGAAATTACAGAGGAAACTTTTTTAGGACAGAAAATATCCTTTCCATTGAGAAAAATGTTTGATGGGTAAAACACAGTCCACAAAGGGAAAATTCACTGTTAGAAATGTTATTGCCAAGTTTCACTTCAGTCACCTGGAAACTTACATTTTGTCATGGGCTGGAACAAAGCATTAGAATTTTGGTTTCATTAATTTATAATTCTACTGTATAGTTCCTTTCTTTCCTTATAATACACTGTGATTTTGTACATAACGGGGAAGCTAATAATTGTCTGGCTACATCTTGTCCAACAATAAAGTCTGAATGGACAGCTAAAAGAAATGAATCATGAAAGGTTTAGGCTAGGAAGTCAACCAAGAACTTTATTACAAATTTCCAAAAAGAACAGTTCTTCAACACGAAACCTCTCGTGCTACTAACATGCAAGTAAGTCTAATGCCACCTAATGACTAAACTGCATGATTGCATTATCCACATATTATTTATTTGATATTCTAAGGTAAAGGTAAAGGTAAAGGTTCCCCTTGACAATTTTTGTCCAGTCGTGTTCGACTGTAGGGGGCAGTGCTCATCCCCGTTTCCAAGCCATAGAGCCAGCGTTTGTCTGAAGACAATCTTCCGTGGTCAATGGCCAGTGCGATTTAGACACGGAACGCTGTTACCTTCCCACCGAAGTGGTCCCTATTTATCTACTTGCATTTGCATGCTTTCAAACCACTAGGTTGGCGGGAGCTGGGACAAGCGACAGGAGCTCACTCCGTCGCGTGGATTCGATCTTACGACTGCTGGTCTTCTGACCCTGCAGCACAGGCTTCTGCGGTTTAGCCCGCAGCGCCACCACGTCCCCCATTTGATATTCTACTCCTTTCAAATTTAGGTGGGGTATTTATGTCAGATGGCTATGTCACTTGGTGAATACATTTATTATTAATATATATGTATAAATGTACTGTATTATTTAGAGATCAGTTCTCACTGAGGAAGACTGGAATACTAAAGAAGGTCCTGGTAATCATCCACATAGCTATATTTCAGGAACAGGGAATATTACTTGGGTAGGGACCTGGATGATACTCTCAAGCCATCCTCAGGCCAGGCTATGTCTGTGGTGTGGTCATATACTTCATTAAATTTATTCCCTGAAACAGACTTTGGGGTATGTAGGCTTTTTTATTTTAGGAAAACCATGCACATGGAAGCCAATGCATTGGCTTCAGGAATACTCCTATTCTGCTGCTTTGGTGAGAAAGGGTAGGTTGGAGTGTGCTCTGTTTATAATAGTAGCTTGACATGAAGAGATGTGTGGAAGAAGTGGTTGTGGAAACAGAATAAGCAGAAGCAACAATTACAATTGCTGTTATGGGGCTCAGCATGTTCTCAAGAAGCTGGTGGCATTTGGCTAAATAATCATGAGGACTAAGAGATTGAGAAGGCACAGAAAGCATAACTTAATTTAAAGGAGAATTTAGGGAAATATTAAAGAAAAAACAATGAGTAGACCAAAAGATTGAATGGAGAAGATGAGGGAGAAAGACAAATAAGATTAGTATTGGAAAGGGGAAAACTATCTTGGCTTAATTTGACCCAACAGTGAATTAATAATAGGTGGGAAAAAGCTGGGAAACATAGGGATCTTATGAAATTTGAGGAGATGGTTGTATTAAGGGGAAAATAAGATGATAAGTTAATAAGAGGGTTGATAAGCAAAGTGTATAATATGCTAATAGAAATGGAAAACCAACAAGATGTGCTTAAGGCATCTTGGGAAATGGATTTGGGAAGGGAAATAAAACCCAAAATATGGGAACATATTTGGGATAAAAGAATATTAAAATGTATGTCAGTAAGAATAAAAAATTATTATAAACTAATTTGGAAAAGGTATTTAACAGTGGTAAAACTAAATTATATGGATGGTAAATTTTCAAATTTATGTTGGAGATGTGATACTTAAGTAGGTACTTATTTTCATATGTGGTGGGAATATAAAAATCATATTTTGGGAGCTGATTTTTGAAAAATTAATGGACTACTAGAGTTAAATGTAGAACTTACCCCACGAACAGCACTGTTATCAATATCTGATAAGGAACAATGGAACTGGACTGTAAAAGAATTAATAAACTTAGTATCTGCAGCAAGTTTAATTATAGCTAAATATTGGGAATTAAAGCAGAGATTTCAGTTACATGAACAGTATAAAGAAATATGGAATATTGCTATTAATGATTAACTTATGTTATGACATTAAGTTTAAAAAGGGTTTGACAAACAAAAATATCTTTAGAAATATTTGGGGAGCTTTAATTGACTGTGTATTAATTAAAGGGCAGGGTCATCAAAACAACCAATGCAGTTTTGGAAGGGGAATGGCACATCATAAATGAAATAAATGCAGTATGTCTTCAAAGAGTCCCTATGGAAGGGGCACTTTGTGTATGATTGTATGTACATATGTATATATTAGTTTTTGTATTTGTTAGTTTTGTATTTCTGTGTATTTTAGATTCAATAATCTTAAAAAAAAAAAGAAAACACAAATTTACTTGTAATCAAACTGAGCTTGAAGCATAAAAATATGAAATATGAAAGTTAGCTTCAAATCAAGATTAGTTCAAGATTCAGGAATTTAGAAAACTATGAGATATAATTTACCAAACAATGCATTTTCCATTTCATCACTTGCCTCACAAAACAGTAAGTAAATGTATTGTAGTTCATTTTGTAGCTTGAGCTATCTTTTTTTTTGTTTTTCCTTTGTCTTATATTTTGATTCCTTCTCCGCTGCTTTTCAAAGAGACCCCAAATAGAAAAGAAATGCAGTCCAGTCTGCCTTGCTTCTTGTATGTCATTTTTCCCAAGACTCTAACATTTAACTGGATCACTTTCTAATAGAAACTAAATATTAATTATAAACTCCATGGAGTAGATGAAATGTCAAGAAGTAGATGAAATACCAATGAAGTTATTTCAAGCTACAAGAGACTCAATCTAGCAAAATCCCAGCAAGAATATGTCAGCAAGTATGGAAAGCAAAACAATGGCCCACAGAGGCAGTGACCAGAGAAGGCAGGGCTTTGAACCACCAAATGCTTGGACTGATAAATGAACTGGCACGAACTGGTGGTTCATGCCCATCTCTATATATGGAGCAAGAAATGTTTGATGTTCTAAGTGGATTCAAAAAAGAAAGAGATGCTAAAGGTAATGCAGCAAAAATACAGGGACTACACAAGCATAGCAAAGCATTTCAGAAGAATTTCAGTTTTTTGCTTTATAGATTAGAATCTATGACAGTCTTTGTACAAATCATGGAAAGCATATCTATCTGTCCGTCCGTCCGTCCGTCCGTCCGTCCGTCCGTCCATCCGTCCATCTATCTATCTGTCTATCTATCTATCTATCTATCTATCTATCTATCTATCTATCTATCTATCTATCTATCTATCTATCTATCTATCTATCTATCTATCTATCACATCCACACAAATGTAACCACGTACATTATTTTTACTATAGACAACGGGATTATCAGAATTTTAAGACCAGTATTTGAATGAACTCTGTAAATGGAGAAGTAACACTGATGCCCCAGTTCTACAAATATAAAGATCTCATTAATATTAAACAGAGGATTTGCTCCTGGAAAGCCAAATTGTTTATTACGTTAACATGTTGAACCAGAAGTCAATATGAAAATTTCCAAGCTCTTCTCTGCAGCCAGAATAACAATATTTTCTATAAAACTTCCAACGATATATTTGGGAAACCATTAAACAAAATTCGAAAGCAGAGGTGATGGTACATTTTCTACAAAATCAGCATAAAGAATTAGATTTTAAATGGTTAGGCAAGTTCTTTGCTTCAAGTAGTGCATTATCCCTACCTTGCAAGGTTGCATTAAAAATCTCTTGATGCCAGGAAAAGATTCCTATGCTATATGAAGGCAGCTTGGGTAAGCAGAAAGATAGTAATGCTGCATGCATGACAACACCTGAGGTCTAAATTACTTCTAATAAATTGTCATTCCCAAGGACACTCAATAAGAGCTATAGACTTTTGCTTAAAAAAATATTATAGCCATGTTTATAACTTGCACTTTAATATGACAGAAAAACAAGTCTCCTTTGCTATTGCCTTCTTCTTTCGAAGACTTTTTCTGAAATGAGTTCAGGGAGAAATGCCACATGCTGTAAAATATGAATCATATCATGCTGCGTTGTTGGGTGTTTTTTTTTTTCTCTCTCTCTCTGTCTCTCTCTCTCTCATTCTTTCTTTCTTTTTGACTCAATTAATTTTTGATTTTTACCTTTCTGGTCTGACAGGATCTGCATTAACTTTGTGAACTGAACTGTTGTTATTCACAGTGGAGTTGTTGAAAAGTGCTGTTTTGATTTGATAAATACTGCAGGATTATAACCCAAAGGAATTCTATGAAAGAAAATATTTGATGTTATTTCACTTCTCGTCTTTGCCAGAACCTTGAAATAACAAGGCCCATCAGGGACAGTTGTTCTGATTATGCTTTGGCTGATCAAATTTTTAGATGGGCAGCTTGTTATGGTGTGTCTTGCCCTTAACATGCGTAAATAAAATTTGCACATCAGTCACTTTAGATGGTGGGCCTTTGTTTTCGTTGTTTTTATTTCTGTTGTTCGTACTTTGCAATTTCTTTGTTTGGAATCTGTAACTCATAAAGAATTCAAGGAGCACAGGCTTTTTTTTTTTTTGGCAGCTGTTATTAGATACGAGGATATAGGTTGTCACTAAGAATTATGACCATCATCTCCATGTTTTCTAACTGCTGCCACAGATGGCAAAGTAACTGTACCATCCAGCCCTTTTCAAAATGCAACCAGTGGCTGAAAAGATGGGTCAATAAATTGTGTTGTCCAAACAACATAACTCAGTGAAATTGTTTTTGCAGCCGAATAGAGAGCACTCAGCAAGCAGAATACTGCGTGTGGCACAGTGCTCTATGTGAAATGATAGTTGTGTGTGAGTAATAGGTTTTGCTCAACTCATATACTGCCACCCTCAGCACAACCAGCAAAAGAGAATTCTTGGATAAAAATAAGCAAATGGAGTTTCAGCTTAAATGATGATATAACATCATGCTTCCTGGGATATGTTCATGTTCCTAAGCAGTGTCAGACAAATTAATGGTTTCAGGAGATTTCTATACAATAAATGTATGTTGTGGAAAAGCAAGACTGACAACGTTGAAACAATAAACCAACCTACATAGCCCTGAAAGAAAGTTGTAGTGTGTGATGAGGAAGCGTCTTAATTTTTCAATGTATGCTGACAAGATCCATGTGCTTTTGAAGGATGCAATAAAAAGACAAACCATAAGGTATGGATGTTGCCATGAAAAGTGGTGGTTCTCACAACAGCTCCAGACCAGTTTCAGTCACATGGGCCTACCTCACCTGTCCCACAGCCTTTCTGTTCTGAAGAAGACAGCTTGTACCTTTATTAACAATTGAAAACAAACCTGACATACATGCAATCTCAAAATTGAGTCCCACTGTGTTTACTAAGACTTACTTCATGGTATAAGTGTATATATAATTTCAGCTAGAGTGGAGTAACTGTCTTGGAGTAATCATTTATTTATTTAATCTATTTATTAAATTTATATACGTGTCTACTCTGGGCGGTTTACATATACAGTGGTGCCTCGCTTAACGAGCGCACCGTTTAACGACGAATTCGCATAGCGATCTATTTTTTAGATCACTAATGTGACCGCAACGCGATGTTCTGAATAGGCAAAACATCGCATTGCGATGATCGGTAAGCGTTTTGCTTACCGATCTTCGCATTGCGATGTTTTTTAAACAGCTGATTGGCGGTACCAAAATAGCCACCAGGTGCCCAAAATGGCCGCCGCAAGTGTTTTCGTGCCCTGCCCTCGTTTACCGAGGGCACAAAAATGGTGGCACTATGGAGGAACATTGCTGAACGGTGAGTTTGGGAGCCATAGGAACGCATTAAACCAAGTTCCTATGGCTTTTTCCATTCCGTTTAGCAATGTTTCTGCATAGCGACGATTAATCCAGAATGGATTAATGTTACTATGCGGGTCACCACTGTAACATAAAAATTAACTAAGGTAAAATCCAGATTAATCACAGAGTCCAAGATGGGAAAGAAAGAAAAGTAGAAAAAGAAGAAAGAGAGAGAGAAAAAAAGAAAAAGGGAGTTAGGCTAGGCAATGGCTGTAGGGAAGGCCTGCCTATACAGTATAGCCATGTCTTCAAGTTAGTCTTGAAGGCCCTCAGTGAGGGAGCCAGTTGTTCCAGGGGCGAGGGGCCAAGAAGGCAGGCCTTCCCTACAGCATTACCTAGTCTATCTAGGCCTCTATCTAGCACTTTTTGTGACCAATTTGCAGCATTTTAAAATTAAAAGTGGAGGCCTTCCACTAGGATCTTGCACCCTATTTGAAAACAGTAGATCAAGCTGAGACATCCTGCACGTCTTGTCCATTGAGAATTACTCAGCTTCAAGCCGTGATGCCCACAGAGTTGGGCAAGGTCCTTGATAGCTGCTGAGCCACCCCCCCTCCCTTGACCCTTGCCCGGCCTGGCTAATCAAAGCAGCCAGGCTGGTGATAACTGAATGGGCCACTGAAATAATAAATGGGTCTCTTCTTGAGGGCAAAGTTCCTCTTGCCCTTAAGGAAATGTTCATTAGGCCCATTAGAAAGAAACTGATCTTGGCGGTGGACAACATTAGCAATTATAGGCCTGTTGTCAATTTCTAGTTTTTTCCCACTGGGCCTCTCTTGGTGTTAGGCCCCTCAGCCACCCGGCCTGACTGGAACAGCCAATCATTGTGGCCAGTTCTGGATAGGTAACACACTATACAGAAAAGTTCCGCCTGCTGCTTGGATGTTTCACTTATCCAGACAGCGAAGTAGATTTTTCTAGCAGCCTCTGCCTTAGCATGTTAGAGGTTAGACATGACCTTGGCAACTTTTAAGTTATTTTCCATCGGGTTCCGCCTCCAGGCGCTCTCTAGCCTTCTTCTATTCCACTTCATAGCCCGCAGCTGCTGGTTAAGCCAAGGTGCTGGTTGGGCTCTGCAGCGGAGAGGGCGTTTAGGAGTGATTGTGTCTACAGCCCTGGCACCGGTGGCATCCCAGGGCCTTGACAGGAGTGCCAGCCAGGTCAGTCGGAATCCCATGCATGGCATCCTGGAATCCAATAGGATCAGTAGCCTGCAAGGGCAGACCATGAAAATAGGTCTCTGCTCCCCACAGGGAGGGAGGGCCACATGAGATTGCACTTTATCAGGTGGTGGTCCAACGACAACAAGGGGACCAACCAAAGGTCAGTCATCATCAGGACACACTCTCTCTGCTCAGTTGGAGAAAAACAGATCCAAAGTATGGCCACCCACGTGTGTGAGGCCGTTAGCATGTTGCAACATGTCCAAGGAAGCCATGCTTTCCAAAAACACAAGAGCTGGACCAGTAACTTCTGCCTTTGCATGGATGTTGAAATCACCCAAAACAGTCAGTCTCAGGGATCCGAACAGAGCCAAAGTCAGTCAGCTCTGGTAGGGAGGTGGCTGAATAGCGGGGCGCATGGTATGCCAGCAAGATCCCAATACCGTCTGTGGCCCCAATCAATATGTGGAGGGCCTCTAGGCCTGGAATCACCACAGCACAGAGCCTAACAACCTCAAGGGTGTCCTTATAAACAATGGCAACTTCCCCCCTGACCCTCCGGTCTACCCTGGTGCTCGACAGCATAACCAGGGGGATAGGCTAGAGACAGGGGTACATCCCTTCACTACACATCCATGTCTCGGTTATGCAAGCCAGATCTCCATCCTTTTCCAGAAAACAACCTTGTATTAGCTGGGCTTTATTGGATGCAGAACTGGCATTTGTTGGGTTCTACAATACAGCTGGACCTATGCTCATGACTACACCTCCACTCAGCATTAATTCTACCAGTATGCAGGCAAAAGTTTGCACACATCTACAGGTTCAAGACAACTCTTGGACTGGAAATTCATAGCCATGTAAAGTATAATGATGTGTGCTGAAGATCTGGCTCAAACATACCTATTGTTAGCATCACACACAAAAACTGCATGTATTTGGCAGTATTGCTTCTTGAAGCTGTTGCTATGAACCATATCTTTGTATCTGAAACAGACTCCAGTTACAGCCTGCACTTGGATGTACAGTGATGCCTTGCTTAATGAGGATAATCCGTTCCAGTGAAATGGCTGTAGAACAAAATCCTTGTTAAGCGAAATAAAAAAGCCCATTGAAACACATGGAAAACCCTCCAATATGTTCCAATGGGCTGAAAACTCACTGTCCAGCGAAGATCCTCCATAGGGGCGGCCATTTTCGCTGCCTGTATAGCGAGGAATCCGTCCTAGAAAACAGCGGGGGGCCATTTTCTACACCCAGCGGCCATTTTGAAACTTGACGATCAGCTGTTTTTAGATCGTCGTAATGCGAAAATTGGTTCCTGAGGCAGGGAACCGAGCACTGTGAAGCAGATTTTTGCCTTTGAAACCATCTTTTTGCAATCGCTTTTGCGTCAAGCAATTTTCTCGTTAAGTGAGGCAATCGTTAAGTGAGGCATGACTGTATTACCTTCTCTAGAGCTATTACTTCTGATGCATATCTTTTGCATATGTGAAAGGGCACAGTAATGCACCCAGCTGCAAACTGCCATTGAACTCTGTTGTCAGATATGAATATCTGGAACGCTAGTATTTTCCAGAGATCCCAAATTTGGTCTAATGCTGAGGCTATTTTCACATGTTAAGAATATTTTTATAATGAATGGACCTGGACTTTGGAATGTGATACAAAATAAGAGCAGCCATGGGAATGAATTAGTATGTTTTTATCTGTTTTAATCTATGTTTTATAACATTTTAATACTTCCCTTCATCTATGTGAATATCAGTCCTGTGCACAGCTGTAACTGAAATGATAAAACAATTAAGACAACAAAAAATTCGATTTCTTCAAGACACAGAAGGGACCAAAACTAAGAAAACAGAGTCAGCTAATTTTAAAATCTCTCAGCAGATAAAAAGTTTTGACCTAGTACCAAAACAATTTCAATATGAATGCTCCATGGAGGAGTACTCCATGTTTGGGGCACCATGCCTAAGAAAACTTTCTTGTTTCTTGACACATAATATACCCATGGTATGTGGAAAAGAGCCATTCTTGATTATCTTAAATCACAGGGAGACTAAACACAAAAGACCTCAGTACATGGCAGAACATCTACTTCCAACAGGGACTGCCTGTCCTACCTGTCCTATTCCAGGCTGGATGGCTGAGGATGTTAACCCCGAGGGAGGCCCAGAAGGAGAAAACAAGAAACCAGGTATTTTCAATGGTTGCTCCTCAGCTATGGAATGAGCTGGCATTTGAAATTAACCTGCCCCCTCTCTGACGACTTTTAAGAAATCCCTAAAAATTTTCCTAATCTGACAGACTTTCCAAAATATTCTATCTGAATAGCTGCCGCGACTATTACCCTACCTGTTTAACTACAGCCTGTTTTTGAATGTAATGTTAATTTCCATGTTAATTTTCCATTTTAATCTAATTTTAATTATGTTTATAGCATTATATGTTGTTGTCGTTGCTGTACCTCTCCCAAAATGACCATTGGTCAGATGAACAGCATAGAAATTGAATAAATAGAATATATACTATGAGGGCAGAAGCTCTTGCAGATTTTAGATCATGTATGATGTGGTGATGTGCACTGCCTTGTTCTTATACAGACAATCAGTCTTCTTGAGTTAAGCACAATTAGCTGGTGATAACCATAGTTTGCTGTTTAAAAACAGAGCACACAGGGTTCTTCAAGGCTAGGCCTCTTCTTTACTTAAAAATATTGTATCAGATGATGGAGTTCTCTAGTCTGTCAATGATTGTGCCAGAATAGCTGAAATCTTGTTGGTGGAGCTGTACTGCACAATTTGGAGAACAGCATCAGCTGCAGATATGGTTTGGACCAGGACCAGCAGTGGCAATTTTCTGGCTGTAAATAATTTCCTACCCCAATCTCCAGCTCCTGAATCCTTCCCCAGGACAAAGGAGATCCCTAGGATCCCCAGAACCTGAGAGGTTGGGAGTTCTTAATTGTCTCAAAATTGCCCTGATGACATCATCCATGTTTTGCATCATAAGATGCACAACAGGATTTCAGCCAATATTTCTGTTATTCCAGGATGCTATAAGATTCAGTGAGTAATCCTACTTATTAGTACCAACTGCAGTGAGTGTTGGCTTCAATAAATCCTGTTCAGTTAATGGATCCACTTTATTGGACTTTGATTAACAATTAATATAGCCTTTTTTGTATTTTGCTTCAATACAGATTAATATGGCTGAAAACTGATGATATTTGTCAATGTTAAAAATGCAAGTTTTTCTTAAATATATACAGGCTAGGTTGGTGTGATTTTACTGCACAAGTGTAATATCCCCCACAATCATTGAAACTTTATTTTAAAATGGGATTTTCAGCCCACACAGCTAAGATTTTATTTATGTGAATACTTCACCTCAGGCTATACTTTTAAAACACATTCAGTCATGGTATAAATCAGCACACTACAAGAAAAAAAGTCTGGAGAAAAAAATTTACAGGTATCATCAGGTTCAATAATTCAAGTTAATTAAAGTTTCTAAAATAGACATCTAATTTGCCATTAACCTATTTGACACTTGAATCTGAAGGTAAATTAAGCTTTTGCCTTCACTCAGGGGAGAAAAATGACATGCCAAGTCTGTTTTTACAATATGCATACTCAGTCTTCTTTCATGCTAAAGGAGCGGAAGAAATCGGATCTCTTGGCAAAGAAATGCAAGAGTGTTTGAAATCTTTTATTGGACCACTAAATGAATGAATGAATGAATGAATGAATGAATGAATGAATGAATGAATGAATGAATGAATGAATGAATGAATAAATAAATAAATAAATAAATAAATAAATAACCAGCTTTCATGGATGAAATCCACTTCCTCAAGCTAAGCATACCTCCTTCATGGACAGTGCAGAAAAAATGTAGACAAAAATCCAAAAACTGATTATACATGTCTGTGAGAGATGATCCAGGTCTTCTTTACACTGGGCCTCTTGTGTGTCTGCAGCAAGGTGTGGAATTTTACACTCCTCCTGTTGAAACCAATAAGCTAGCAAATACCCTATGATTGCCCCCCCCCACATTGTTTCCTTGAAACATAACATTTCTTTTAGCTGTGGGGCTACTTTAGAAACTTTGCAATAAAAGTGATCCAATAAAAGGTATCACCCACTCTTGCATTTGTGTATTCTTGGAGACCACAGAGACTATGTGGTTTTTTCTTGTCAAATAAAAGTATTCTGATGTTTTCTTGAAGCCTTATTTTTCTGTTTTAAAAAAATGTATGTTCCATTGGGGGCGCAGGGGGTAATCTTTAATTTCTGAAAATCGTTGTTGTAAAATTTAGGAAGTTACTTCCTCCAACCTGAGGCCCCAACCACTTCTTCATGATGAAAGGAATCTCACAAGATTTTGGGGTGGGGGAACAGAGATTCTTATTCTGAAAAATCACTGCAGCTGATGACATTATCAACCTTATGTGCCATAGATTAAGCAACAGGTGTCGGAAACTTCTGCTTAATGGTTGTAGCTGCATTCTGTTCCAGTAAAGTGCATACACTCCTGGCAGAAAGTAGCAGCTGCCAGCAGGCGGGGTTATTCTGCCCTTTCACTTAGAGGTAGAGCATAAGATCAAAGAGTTATTTCAGCCAATCCTAGTTGCAATTAGGTAACTAGTATCCTATCTGAATTCTAACAACATACTATGTAACTCATGCTAAGTCAATAAAAAGAGTTCTCAGGGCGTTTGAGAACTCCGCTGGCTTGGACATCCGTTGTCAACTCCTTTGTTCTGTGATCACCCACAAACAGGATTTCAGCCATTGAGTGTGTGTATGTGTTTGCAGCTTTAGAAAAGACTCCAAGAACCATAATTCCATTAAAACACAAAAGTACATGGATCTGTCCACACATAACAGTTCAAGCATGAAGCACTTTAAAATCATGTAGGACACACATTCATCAACTTTGTATTATCAACCAAAAACAAATTCTAATAATCTATGTTATAATCCTGGCTGCCTGTTGAGGAGCTGTGCCCAAAAAGAGGAACAGGGGAAAAGGGGTCCCTACTGGCACCCTACACTGCAGTCAAGAGGTCCCTCATTGCAGCAGCAGTTGTATTCTTAGGCAGCAACAAATAGTGCTATTTGGTTCCCAGGGACACACTTAGGAGGAGAGGTCCTGAGTAGCATAAGCTCCTTTCTGGCCCATTCCTGAAACATTAAAGAAGGCAACAGAAATGGCTTTGTCCAGTTTTGTCACCACCATCATTGCGTGTGGAGGTGTGGAATGGCTTGAGTTTTGAAAAGGAGAAAGAGGCTCCCAAGGAAGAAGGCAAAGTTGCAAGGAGGAAGGTGAAATAGGAAGAAGCCAATAAGAAGCCAGGTGGGGGACAAATAAAGCAAAAAGTCAAAAGAACCTTATTAAGGGTGAGTGTGTATTTTTTTTTCCAACTTGAGTTTCCTGGTTTGAGGCTGCAAACACAATCCATCTGCTAGGAGTTATATATGCAGTCCAGTATATGTGCAGACTGCAAGAATCAAGAAAGGAGAATCCAGAGCCAAGTCTGGTCTATATACAAGGGAATTTTTATCAGAAGTTCAAGACACAAGCAAAAGTTCAAGCTGAAGTTATAAAATAAATCAAAGACATACTGAGTTGACGGTCCAAACAAGAGAGGCAACTGAGAGCAAAGACAAGGTAGGTAATGTTGGAAAGTTGTTCTTAGCACTAAAAGGAAGCTTGTCATACTGTGATATTTACTGTTTTTGCTGTACTATGATTGCTCTTATTTATTTATATCTCTTGTTTGCATATGGTATTTTTACTGCATGGCCTTAGATTGTTTCATGGCGGCTTTATGGATTTCCCTATTCCTGAGGCATGCCGCTTTAGATAATTGGTTTGGAAGTTATTTATCTATGGAAACAAACAAACAAACAACTCGGTACAAAATTGCATTTCAAACCAAAACTCTGTGCTTTGACATTTCAAAACAATATGGGCCCATGCCATCCCGTTTTCTTTCAAGTTTAAGACACTGGGGAGCAATGCAAAAGAAGTCCAAACCAAGGGTGTTGGCAAGTTTTCTGTCCGAGTTCCAACCCCAAGTCCGAGTTCCAACCCCAAGCTAATCAAATCATTTGTTATGCAGTCACAGACCCAAGTTAAACAATACAACAATAAGAACAAAATATAGTTAAAAACAAGATTTCCTGTCGTGATGTATGGAAGTGAGAGCTGGACCATAAAGAAAGCAGACCGCCGAAGAATTGATGCCTTTGAATTGTGGTGCTGGAGGAGGCTCTTGAGAATCCCCTGGACTGCAAGGAGAACAAACCTATCAGTTCTAAAGGAAATCAACCCTGAATGCTCACTGGAAGGACAGATCCTGAAGCTGAGGCTCCAGTACTTTGGCCATCTCATGAGAAGAAAAGACTCCCTGGAAAAGACCCTGATGTTGGGAAAGTGTGATGGCAAGAGGAGAAGGGGACGACCGAGGATGAGATGGCTGGACAGTGTCTGCGAAGCAACCAACATGAACCTGACGCAACTCCGGGAGGCAGTAGAAGACAGGAGGGCCTGGCGTGCTCTGGTCCATGGGGTCACGAAGAGTCGGACACGACTAAACGACTAAACACAATAGTTAAAAATAAGCTTCCCCCCGCCACAGAAAAAAGGAGAGAATGGGTGGGTTTTGAGTTGCAAGTTGAGGCCGAATCACTTTTTTAAAAAAGCACGAATCAAGTGTGAGTTGAGTCGCTGGTGCCACTTAAGTCCAACTTGACAGTGAGTCCCGTGACATGAGTCTCCACTCCTGGTCCATGCTATGCTTGAATGGAGGTGGGAAGAGATACCTTATTTTGCCTTATTGCTCCCATACTTAGAAGTATCTCATATGTCTGAATAATCTTAGGCCTCCATTTTCCCAAGCTTTCTTGTTTCATTATTAAAAGCACCCCATTTGAACTATTCCACCACAGGAATGCCGTTTTTAAATCTTTTCAGCCCAAATTTTCTGTTTTACATCTTCCCTGTATACTTCTTTAGCAGCCGTCATATCCTTGTAAATCACTTTAAAGTACCCTGGTTCTTGTATCTTGGGCCTGCCTTGCTCCCTATACACTTCTTCAGCAGCCAATGTAAAAATGAAAAGACAGATCTGAATCAACCAGTGATGGTGTTGATCGGGAATCCTGGTGGGTTAACCCAACCACCTACAGAGATAGGAGGGCAACAAACAGCACAGAGAGCACAAGGACTTATTCTATTTTTATTTGGCAGAGTAAAGGAGAACACACAGAGCTAATGCTCAAAGCAGTGTGTCTCACCATTCATGGCTTGATACATTAATTATATACCTTCACGGGCATGTACACTGGTCATCGATTACATGATAGATAACATATGAAAGTACAGAGTACATTATTTTGGGAATAGTGCTGGTTTTCTACCTGATCCAACACAAATACTAAGAACTAAGATAATGCTAGTTTCTGAAAACACAGTGTGGTGTTAAACTATATTTTAAGGCCACAAATTCTTAACTTCCTAACTAGTATGTTCTTGAGATTAATAAACAAGTGCTATAACTTTGACACATCATGCACACTACCTGCTAATACTGGTGGGTTTTTTGCCCCAAAATGTCTCCATTCATTTAAATTTGGTTCAGATTTCACAACAGTGCCATCACAAGCTTGATGAAATAGCACAATTAGATAGTTACCTGTGTTACTAATGAATGAATGAACATTCACTGCACAGTAGATGAGAAGAACACACTCTTGTGAAGAAGCTGCCACAAATGCCAGCTGTTGTAGTGTGTTGTACTTTTCTAACAGAACATCTTTAAAATCTGCTTTTAAAATCCTGGAAGGGGTTTGCCTGTTTGTTTTACATTGGCCTCTCATCACAATGTTCAAAGGGCCTCAGTTCATCTTCAGGGTCAATAAGCTTATGGACCTTTATACAATCCTCCTGTTTCGTGTAAGAGCATCTCAAACTGCCTATGTCCAGTCCAACAGGAAGAGAGGTGGGGGAGGGAGTGTTGTAGTATTCCCATGGGTCTTCTCCATGAGTATCTGGAGATGGTGCCCATAATGGGATTGTATCATGCTCTCTGTATTTTAAAAGAAGCAGACGGCTCTTTTTAAATAAACATTTAAACACATAGAGAATAAGATTAACACAGATGCTTGTAAGCCTCTTTCTACAAATATATGTAGTTTCTTTGACACCAGAACACTACTTACAGTATATTTCATACTTATTGTGGCAATCCCCCTTGTGCCCTTTATATCTGTGGGCTCTACAAAGGTAAGTATGCCCTTTTCGCTGCCACCGCGTATTTTTTTAATACCAATTCAGGTCCCACACACACAGGAGCTGCTCATAGAACTTAGGAATCCGAGGTTTGATCAAACATTCTTTTATTAATGAACAAAATCATAAGGAGAATTAAATATGTAACTGTTTCATGTATTCATTCACTGGTGTTTCTCATATTATGTTTATATATTCATTCCTGCTAGTTCGATATGTTTCAATCTTTCAATTTCCTTTCTTAACCCCTTCTTATCTATTCCTAAACCCTAGCACTCTCTCCACATCTTTTTGTCCCTACTTCTCTCTATCCCGGTCTCATTCCAACTCCCTTAACTGTCTCTTCTCACTCTCTAACTGTCATTCTGACTCCGCCCCTCCTGCTCTATCCTCTGATTGACACGCAGGAATGATGTCATCTTTTGGGTTCCGCTACACATATTATCCACAATGTCAAACAGGAGTGAAAAAAACTAGATTGTGGTGGCTGTACATGAATTTTTAAATATTAGTGGTTTTTTCCTCTCTCTCTCGCAGAAAAACAATAAAAATATGTTTGTTTTATTTTAATGTGAATTCAGTTCCAAGCACAACATCCTCTAAATCAACCGCTACCACGATGCATTAATATCTTTTTAAAAAACTTTTATTTTTAAAAAAAGTTTACCCTCTATTTCTACAGTTTTATCAGACATTCTAGTAGTAGCCCGGCAAGCTGAGGAAAAGCAAATTTCTTTTTGAACAAATCAAAATCTGAAGTTTTAAAGTCTGGCAAATAAGCAAATTTTCTAACTAATGACCTCATTGGCCTTAATTAATCCTCCACACAGAATGTGAACCTAGCTACATTTTGGAAGGTTGAGACACAGTCTTTAGGTCTGTCTAAAGCTAAACATCTCCAGCTTGACTGCATTCACTCTAGCAACTCTCTAATTAGTCATTCATTCATTCATTCATTCATTCATCCATCCATTCATTCTTTGCTTCCTTCCTTCATTGCTGGTAACTCAATAGGAAAACGCATTCACATGTTATAGCTGCAACACTGACACATCAGCTACAAATGATTTTACACATTGCCGGGATGAATTCCTAGAAACAAGTGATGTTGTACAATTAAAACAACAAATTCCATGCAAATACTTTGTTTCAGAAAAATTCAAAAGACTAATCATTTTGATTATTTTTTAATAGCAATGAGGAGCTCTGTATTTACCGCCTGATGGAACTCCTGAAATGCATTGTGTGTCTTCAAAAGCCGTCTAGGCTTCTGAATAGGATACTATAAACCTGATTTCAACAAACTGAAAACAAGATGTGACAAGCAGTTTGACACTGGCCCTCAACTAATTTCCGTTAATTGTAAAGAGGCACATCAGAATGGAAATAGCTGAACAGAATGGGTCAGTATGGTGGAGGCCATGTCAGTTCACACATAAAAACTCAGTGCAGGGGAAAATAAGCAGCCATTGATTTACAGAGAAAGCCTCAGAGACTGTGGAAGGCTGCCAAAACAGGGCACCAGCTGCTCTTCACTGGAAACCTTTTGTGGGAGAGTGAGAGAAGAGAGAGAAAGCTGGTGGGTCTGAAAAGGAAAGAGAGGCAGAAAACAGGATAGAAGAGGTGTTCCTGACTGCCTCAGCAATCTTTCATTTCCCAAGCTTCGCCTTGTTTTCACAGAAGATGCTGAAGAAAAAAAATGCTAGCAAGTGCGTGCACACGCACACAGACACACTTTTTAAAAGTCCCAAGAGAAAAGTCTCTCTCTCTCTCTCTCTCTCTCTCTCTCTCTCTCTCACACACACACACACACACACACACACACACACACACACACAGGCCTTCTCCACCTTTATTTATGCAATGAATTGGGAACAGTTCCAATGGGAATTTCTCATACTCTGCCACATACCCAGGATTCAACCTACTGGGTTTATTTTAAACAGCTCTGATCTAATAAATATATGCTTTAAATGGAACAAATACTCAGTGTGATTGCTGCTCCTCATTTACATAATTGCATTATGACAACGATTTAGAATGATAATAAATTGTTTTGTTTGTTTGAAGTCGTTATGTTTCCAATAAGAAAATCCTGCCCTGATTCTCCTAAAGCACCTCCGCCATGATTTCATGCTGTAAATGAGAGGGAAAATAAAATAAAATAATCTTTAAAGTTTTAGCAGTGAGTAATAACTCTTTTTGTTTCGAAACTAGACACTCCGGGCAGTGCAGCTTGTGAGTTTATGAAATATTCATAACATAGTGCAACGTGAACATGGATCTACAAATTTCACAGAGCTTCCAAAGTTTGAAATGCTTATTACTCTTACATCAGCAAAGTAGGGAAAGTAAGTTAACGTGCATTGCTTTTTTAGTATTTATGGAATATAGAATCAGATTCCCCCCCCCCAGAGAAAGGTGATATTAACTCGCCACATCACTTGTTTAAAAATTAATCTGCTTCTATGAACGGAATCCTATTGATAACTTATGCTTGTGTACAGGAGATTGTGTCTGTCTTGTGGCAAAATTATTGCTCATTCAGGAGGTGCTGGTTGTTCTCCTAAGTGCATGCTCCAGAACACAACCAGCACCTTATTAATAAGTGGCAGTTTGCCACCATGTCAGTATGGAAACCATAGAGACAGGCTATAGAATACAGTATTATCTTACATTGTTTTGGTGAGTTGGTGTTCCTATGCAGTTGCTATTTTCCCTCAGACAGGGCAGAATCAACAGCAGCTTCTTAGTGAGCTTTGCTTTTACCTCTTCTCCTGCCACCAGATATTTTTTTCTTCAGTTTAAGCAAGCAGAGTGTTTGTGCAGGCGGGATGTTCCTCTTAAATGAACTCAGTGACTGAAATCCTGTTGCTCAGTGTAGTAAGTCATCCTAGAGTAGGCCACTGAATCAGTGAGGATTTGGTGAGTCAGCTCCTCCACTTGAAGTGATTCCAATGAGCCTACTTGTAGCTGTGACTTGCCTATGCTAAAGTAAGTTATGGCAAGGATGGGCCCATTTGAATCAATGGAATTTGCAGAGGCGTTGACTCACCAAGTCCCCACAGATTCAACGGGCCTATTCTATTGTGGCATACGGTGCTAAACAACAGGATTTCAGCCAGTATAGGAAAGGGAGATAAGCATGGCCATGAGGAAAGGCAGGTGTTATGGGCCCCCAGTGACTGCGGCAGCCTGAGGAGACACTGCTTTTGCCAGCTCTCAGGGTCCTTGAGGTTGAGGCAGCTGGGCCTCATTTCAACAGTGTGTTCCTCAAGGGGAGGCTTGAGAGGACAAAGGTGACCCATTTGCCCTTCCTTGTGGGATTAGATGGAAAAGGACACAGATCCTGCTAAGCATACCTCCTTTTGAATTTAGTAGTGCTAGGAGTCTAGCAAGCCGCTTTAGGATTGCATTTACTGTATACTGATTTTGCTTTATGCATATAAACATATACATACATATACACGTGTGTGTGTTTGTCTGTTCCTACACAACTTTTAACATTGACAATGAAGAAACTGAAAGAGTGAAATACTTTGTGCATCTTGGTTGAATCATCAATCTAAATGGAAACTGCTGCAAAAAAAATCAGAAAAAGACAGACTCAGAAGGACAGCAATGAAAAGAAAAGAAAAGAAAATCAAGTGTGTCATTGGATACCAAGACCATTCTCATGATTGTATTCCTGATTACTATGTATGAGTGTGAAAGCTGGACAGCAAAGAAGGTTGACAGAGGGGAAAAAATGATTAACTTGAAATGTGCTGCTAGAGAAGAGCTTTGCAGATATCCTGGACTGCCAGAAAGGTGAACGAGTGGGTCCTGACTCCTAGATCAAATCAAATCTGGAATATATTTGGAGGTAAACACATTGTTTGTATTAAAGATAGGTAAGTGCCGTTAATTAAGCATCTAAAAGCAGAGCCGGAGGCTAGGGTGTTCTTGTATCTGCTGGGAAAAGGGCCAGCCTGTATAGCCTTGGGCAAACTGCACAGTCCAGAGTGCCCATCTCTAGTGGTTTACCAACAGGAATGGTAAGCCACTAGAGATGGGGGTATTTGTATATGAATACGAATATCCCCGCACAGGTGGCGATAATGAGGGTCCAGCCCCATGGGGCCGGATGGTCCACTCACCAATGCGCCACTACCGTGGATGCTGCGATTCTTTCAATGGCTCTGCAGGTCGTGATCTGCAAGCCACTCTTCAACCTTGCATCAAGGTTTGTCCTCCCATCTCTTGCCAGGAGTGGCTAGCCGATCGCGATCTGTGAAGCCATTGGAAGAATCGCAGCATCCGTGGCAGCGGCAGATTGATGAGTGGAACATTCGGCCCCATGGGTCTGGACCCTCATTATCACCATCTGTACGGGGGTTTTTATATTTGTATACAAATGCCTCCATCTCTATAAACAATTTATGATTACTCTATATCTAGAAAAGTTCTGAAAAGCATAGCTGCAAGTCAGAATTAATTTGCTGGTATAAAGTTATTATAAGCCTTCAAACCTAATTTAAATATCTCCAGGTTTTCCCAAGGATATACCAGAAAGTTGTATTGCTAGAACAGACCCAAGTGAGTGGGAGTCTTGGGATATCATTTCAGTTGATGTCTTTGTTCAGATGTGAGACTAAAGGTAAGGAACACTGAAACACAAAGCCTGTATATCAGGCTGAAAAAAAAAGAAAAAGAAAAAAAATAAAGAAGATAAAAATATTATGGTGCCTTAAAAACTGAGGAGGTGGACTTGTCCATGAAAGCTCACATTAAAATATACCAGTTTGTCTTTAAAGTGCCACAATATTTTTATCATCCTCATTTAAATTTTTTTTTCATGATATGCTAGCACAGACTAACACAATTATCTCTTCTAAAATTACAAATATAAATCATGTATGCTTCTGATTTCTCCACTGATTTTGCTGTAACAAAGTGACTTGGCCATTTGTTGACTACTTTTGTGAATCAGGTTTAATTTGTATTCCACTATTCACAAGGCACTCTGATCTAGTGTGAGGCACAGGTAGATAAAGGTTAGTTTTAGACAGTCTCCCTATGGATGCATGAATCACTACAAGAATGGTGTCTTAGAAAACAAAAAACTGTAGAAATCCTTGGTAATCCAATTTTCTTCAGCAGTGTAAACTCACATTCAGTGAAGCACTTCAATAAATAGGAATTACGGCTTATTCTCTACTTTCTCATTCATGCTCCAGGCACTCCATATACACAATTATACGGTTAGAAATGCTCAGTCAGTCTAGTACAGTGGCTGTCTGAAAAATCCTGAAAAATAATTTCCCCGAAAGGTACCTTTCTTTGTACCACTGGCTACACCATGATGGATGGTTTGTAGTTTTAGCTAAGCAAGTTCAGCTTTGGCAAGCCTAAACTACAAACAAGAAATGACCCAGATTTTAAAGAAAATGAAGGTATCTGGGGAGGAGTGTCTGTATTCACACACATGGACACGTATACACAGCTAATATAATAATAAGAAAAAGAGTGAAAGCTTAACAGAAGAATGCAACATTCCACTTTACATCCCATTCTAATAGTTAAATGCTCTGGAGAGGCAGAAAATTAAACTATTCTTAAACCGAACTTGTTTAGTTTGAATAATATCCCTCCCTGGTGTTCCTTTGTAAAGTTTAGGTATTTACCATGACAGGCAGGCACATTTTAAAAATCCAGCATTGTACAGTAATTATCTGTCTTTGAAATGTTCTGTACTCCCCAGACAGACAAAAGACATTGTGTTTGCCTGTCAATACTTATTTGGGACTTTGCAGGAAATTTTGGTAGACAGATTTCTGCTTGGAAAAGGAAGAGCAGGGTCCTTGTGATGCAGAGCCTTTTAATCTCGTTGGACAATATTGCTGCCAGTCATCCAAACTGGCCAATCAAAAGAGGTTTGTGCTTGCATTTACGACAAGACCTGCTGGCTCACTTCATCATTTCCACCATACATTTAATACTGTTTTGTGGCAGCAAGCGGCAGCTCCTCCTCAACTAGTCTTTAATGTGTGGTGACAATGCAAGGCTATTTCTGTAGTAATCTTTCTCTCCTCCTGTGTGGGACAAAGCCCATCATTTTCCACATCTGCAGCTTCTCCCGTTTCTTTTGTGATCTTTTTTTTTTGTTCCTTTCTTCTGCCCCTTATTTCAAGGGACCAACAAGAAGCTATTCTAATATGTTTCTTGGAACGGTTTCAAACTACAACTATAGTTGACCATAGTCAAGATTATAATGGTGCATGTTACTATGAGATAGAGTTTGGGGTACCAAGGCTTCCAAGGCAACCATTTCCTTAGGCAGAGTAAGACCATTTTCACAGATCTGAGAGACAACAATGGCAGCCCCCAGATGAGCTGCCTGAGTGCCACTCAGCAGTTTTCACCTTTCCTTTAGTATATATAAAAAAAACAGAAACAAAATAGCACCAAGCCATTGTCCAAACTGTTTCCCTGGAATGTATTCGCGAAGGCTTTCACGGCTGGGATCTAATGGTGGTTGTGGGTTTTTCGGGCTCTTAGGCCGTGTTCTGAAGGTTGTTCTTCCTAACGTTTCGCCAGTCTCTGTGGCCGGCATCTTCAGAGATGCCGGCCACAGAGACTGGCAAAACGTTAGGAAGAACAACCTTCAGAACACGGCCTAAGAGCCTGAAAAATCCACAACAACCATTGTTTCCCTGGAACTCCCAAGATGCCTGCAGATATGATAATGACTGTCAGGATCTGGCCTGCACCACCCTGGGAGCTGCAGGATTGGGGCCAGCCTGACCAAAGAATGGCCTCGTCTTTGCAGGATCAGGCCCTGGCCTGTGTAGCAGCTGCTGGGCCACTCCCGAGGCTCACCTGGAAACTTGGAGGGAAGGCCTATTGAAGGAGTGGTTCTCCCTCCCAGAACTTGCCTCAGCAACAGAGGTCTTCTGGCCATGTTGTGTTTACTGTGTTGCTGCTCCAGCGCTCTGCCCTTGGTCCCTGCTTTTGTCATCTACATCTCTCCGTCTTGCCTCCAGTGTTCCTGTTTCTGTTCCTGCCTTGGTCCCTGCTCTTGCCACTGCTTGCCCCCTGCATCTTGGCACCTGGTTCCTGCTCCGTGTCCTCAGCCTTGTGTTCCTGCCTCCACTTAGTCAGGATCAACTGCACAGTGAGGGCCATGGGACTTGTACTCTGTGTGGCAGATTGGGTCCTGGTGTCCTTGCCCTTGGTGTGGGACTGCTTGGGATATCCCGGACTATGACAATGACTTCCCTTCAACTCTCGCTGTCAGTGTATGATTCAGTAGGGTGTCATCTAATCCTTTGCTTTAGGCAACAAAATATCGTGAGCACAAAGTTATCAGTAGGGTTAGGGGACAAAGCTAAAGCCTCCAGAAGAATTAATAATCTGGCTAGTATTTGAAATAGGGCATGTCATTTATGAAATAAAGCAAAACTACACTTCTGGCTAAAATTAGATTTTTGATACCCTGAGGTTACCAGTTATCTCCTGTAACATACTAATGTCATTTTCAAGATGCAGTTTTATCCAACAAAAATGGGGGCAAGCCATAAGATAGTGACTCACCTATATCCTTCTGTCACAGTATCTGTAAACAGTGCCTGGCCAGCTTGGGGTCAAGGTTAAATTTTATTTCTGAAATGTAATCTCTTATTCCACATGGATTTGAACACTTGTCAGGAAATTTGAATATTCTTCTTGATCTTAGATATAGGACATCTAAACCAGTGGTTCTTAACCTTTGTTACTCGGATGTTTTTGAACTGCAACTCCCAGAAACCCCAGCCAGCACAGTTGGTGGTGAAGGCTTCTGGGAGTTGCAGTCCAAAACTCCTGAGTAACCCAAGGTTAAGAACCAGTGATCTAAACTCTTAACAGTCTGTCTCAGGTGTTTAAGTTTCTCTTTTACTCTTCCATGACATTGTTTTTCATCACTACACTTGCCTGCTTCTCACCTTCCCCTCTATTTTATTGCCGCTTTAAAAGAAATTAGCTATAGTTACAGTTCTGAGGTCTCTACAAGTTTTTAGTTATGGTTGTAGTTATAACTTTTAAACAATTTTTCCTGTATGTTTGGTTTTTTGTTAAGTAACAGAAACAGTTACTTGTCCTTTTTGAACAGCTGACTACTGGCCTGTGATCCACACACAGTCTTCTCCCATCCATCTTGTTGTCACCTCAGCACCCACAATACAGGACACAGCAGCAGTGTGAGGCACATTAAGAGACAGTAATTGAATCATGTTTAGAGTACTTTGGTCTTCCCGCACTGAAGAGCAAAAGCAGTGAAGCTTTCCTTCATTAAGTCATAATGTAATGGAGATATTGGGGAAATGAATTATTTACAAGAAATTAGTTATTTGTAACAAGTTACTTCCAAGCTCTAATCTGTTGTGTTTTCCTAAGTATTTTGCAGCTGCAACAGATTTTGCCTCCTGTTGCTGCTACTTGTTCTAGCTCTCCTTACACTTTTCTTATGATGCCCACAATGAGTCTCATTTAGGGATGCACAAATTCAGCATTAGGGTTACCTGGATTTTGAGAGCACCTGCCTGATCAGATTCCCCTACTGCCCTCCCCAAAAGGACAGTTTCCCCCAGCAAGAAGGGATGAATTACTGCTCTCAGAAACCTCCAGAAGTAGTGAGCACAGTCCTCCTGCACTGCTTCACAAACAACATTTTTTAAAAACCAGAAATGGACATCTGACGAATTCTGGGCTTTGCTTCTCAAGTTTTCTTGCGTTCTCAGTAGCCTCTGCAGCCCCCAAGACATCCCACAGGCATAAAATTGGCCTCAAGGCCCGCTGAGGTTGCCTGCGCCAATGTATGTTATTGTACAAGTACTGCAATTGTTTGTACTTCTTGTTTGGCTACTATGAGCATGTCAGTTTTAACCCAGCTTTGTCCATGTGCTCCTGTTCAACTGTGGTTCCTGCCTGCCTCTTCCAGTTTTTACAAGCCGTCTCCTTCTCCCATGCCTGTAATAAATCTCTCAGTTCTTGTGCTTTTCTTTTGATTTCCCTGCTCTGTTTGTATTATTTTATCTCACTGTGAAAGCAGAAGCTTGTGGCAGAATATTCTGAAGACAAACAGAAAACGAAAAGCAAAAACCTTGAGGTTGGAGCCTGTCTGAAGGGGCAGACAAAACTGGGCTCACGTGTTTTTTGTCCTAGTGGATTGTTCACATCCCAGGGGTGATGAAGATGAAAGTCAAGGAAAGGATCCTCTCCCTTCACACCATGTCTGCTGCTCCCTTGCTGAGCTTTCTTTCCAAGCAAAACTGTGCCAGGACGCTCCCGTAGAGCCAGCTGAAGTAGCCCATATTGTGAGAGGTGTTCAAATCAGTTCACATAGCCCACATTTTGCCCTTTTCCTCCCATGGTCTCCACCATGACTACACCAAATGAACATATTGTTTTTTTTTCCTATGTCCCTCACTAAAAGAGTCAAAAAGTAAGAAAATGGCTTCTAAAATTCAAATCATTGTGTAATTCCCATCAAAGCTCTCAAAGTAATCCATTACAATTTCTCTAGGTTTTCAGTAACTTACTGTTTTACTTACAACAATATTCATTATTTTTAGTTTCAATCTAAAAATGGAAGAAAATGGGGGGCAAATCTTCATATAATACTGCACAAAGGCATCATTTTGCCAGGGTGAAGCAATAAGAAAAAGTAAGATTACTTATTATACTACAAAATAATGAATGTTGCTAGTAATTTGTGGTGTTTTACAAAAGAATTGTAGTTATTATTTCATTATCCCAAGAAGAAATATGCAACAGGTAATATTGTTACTTTTATTGGACTATTTATGAAATCTGAAATTATCATTTGTCCATTCTACATTTTGAATTTTGTGTGACCGTTTTTTTAACTAACTCGGGTAATTCATTGTACTTATCAGAATGAAAAGGCAATTAGATAATATAAATAAAATCTAAGAGTGGATCTAGCTAAATACAGTGGTGCCTCGCATAGTGATGTTAATTGGTTCCAAAAAAAACATCGCTATGTGAAACCATCGCTATGCAAAACACCATTTCCCATAGGAATGCATTGGAAACCGGTTAATCCGTTCCAATTGGAACGGATTGCCGTCGTTAAGCGAAAAAACCCATAGGAAACATCGCTAAGCGAAACAATGTATCCTCCATTGGAATGTATTGAAGCTGACTCAATACATTTTAATGGCTTTGTGAAGTCAATTTTTGCAATTTTAAATGTGTCACACAAGGGTCAAAAATGGTTTTAAATGCTTGGATTAGCTTCTGCACCCTCTAAAACGGATGCAAAAGTTAATTTGGCTTTGATCTGACTTTTCATTAATTTATGGTGAATTTTTTTCCCCCAACTTTTGACAGCTGTCAAAATCTGACAGCTCCATTATTTCCTATGGGGGAAGAAAAAATTCACAAAAAATTAATGAAGACTCAGCAACTGTTCTAAATTCTTGGGTTCGTTAGAGGACCCCCTAAGTTGTGTGCAAACCTGATTTGGCTTTGATCTGAACTTTCGTTAATCTTTTGTAAATTGTTTTCTCCCCCATAGGAAAGCATGGAGCTGTCAGATTTTGACAGGTCCATTGGTTCCTATGGGCCAAAAAAAAAAAAATTCACAAAAAATTAACGAAAAGTCAGATCAAAGCCAAATCAGGTTTGCACATGACTTAAGGGGTCCTCTAACGAATCCAATCATTTAGAACCGCTTTTGACCCTTCTAAGACACTTTTTTAATTGGAAAAAACATCGTTAAGTGAAGCAGGGGACCTAAAATCGCATTCGTTATGCGAAGCATGGTCCCAAACTTCGCTAAGCGAAAATCGCCCATAGGAAACATCGTTATGCGATGCATATTATTTTCTAAAAAAACACATTGTTATGCAAATTCATCGCTAAACGAGGCAATCGTTAAGCGAGGCACCACTGTAGTACAAAGAATTGCAAATACACCCTCTAGAAGTGCTAGGCAGCCTAAAGAAAAAAAATTCTTCACATCTTTTAAGCTGGGAATCAAACTGTGAAACCTGCATTCAGATTAAAAACTGTCCAGACCTCATAAATGCAGTTTTGCTCAAGACAGTCCAAATAAAAGTTCACATTATAACAGAGATTAAATTTTCTATAGCAATATGCTATAGAACATTGCTCTCTGTTGACCTGCTGATTAAAGACCAGTTTAGGGGAATTCACTTAAAATTCCCAGTGATTCTTTCGAAAGGATGACTGACCTCGACTAACAAAAACGATCATCCCTTTGCTGATAAATTGTTTGCAATTTCCCAGATTATATCTCTAAAAATAAAATGCCCTGCACAGTTTAATTGTCTGCCTCTTCCTTTGATATTTCCTACTACAGAGACTTCCTAAAGGCAGAGTCAAGGACCGTAAAGGTTAGAGCAGGATAGTTACAAACAGATCAGTTTTATCTAAGAGGAATCACTTAACTGGAAATCACCCCAGGAGGCTTCACAGTATCATTTTGTGAAAGAAAACTGGGGGGTGGGGGAGTGAAACTAGAATGATGTGACAAAATTCTACACTGTGATCTGCCTGTATTCCCTGCACCAAAAAACAAAACAAAACATACTGATATTTCAAATTATGGCAGAATTCCTTGAGGAGCATAGAAGTCAAAGAGATGAAAGGAATACAACTTGGCCATGTTTTCCTAGGAGACTGACACTTCCAATTGTAGCAACAATTTGTGCTAAATTTACTAAACAGCATCTCTGTGAAATCCTTGTTTTCTTTGAAGCAAGGCTAAGGAAGCAGTAGCCTTCTTGGTTGTCACTGTTGAACCCAAATTCGATCCATCATAGCTGGTATAGCTACCAGGTCCCTGGATGCCGGCTGAACTCTCAGAGAATTTCTCTGTTTCTCTGAATTGCCAGGAAGGGGAGATAAACCTCAGGGTAAGCAGTGCCAGAGGAGGAGAAACATTGTATGTGACAGGTGGCTTTAAAATCTGGGCACTCATCTTTTAGTCTTCTCAGCTAAAGACAGACCTCACTGGTGCAGCATGAAGCTGCTCTTACGTGTTTTCTGCTTATGCACCAAAAAGCTTCCCACAAGTCCTATAGATAAAATCATACAGGGTGTAAGCTCTAGCAGGAATGGCAGCAATCACTGGATGAGTCACTTGATGTCTTTTGTCACCAACCTAGACACCTGAAAAGGTTTTTGCTCCTGGTTCTGGACTTCCCAGTTACTTTCTTACCCAAGTTTTATTCAAATTCTGGCCCATTTCCCAAGATTTCCCCATATGCTTGTTTTCACCATCAGCTGAATAAGAAGCAGTTCTGGTCCCCTCCCAACTGGTGATGAAGTAGTGGTCACCCAACATACCAGGAAGAGTGCATAACTGGAGTTGAATGAAAGGTGGAGTTGACTGCATTCTTTTTACATAATGTATCTCAGCCTATCTATTCAAAGCAGAATGCTAGGGATTTGTAATGAAGGAACAATGCACATTATGTATGCTCTTCATCGTAGGGGTGCCCTTGAATATAATGCTATTTAAAGCCACATGGAAAATTGAGGAAGAATTTGCCGTGCCTTCATGCAATTGTTGGACAGTATGCGCTCTGGTAATTGCTGGACAGAGCCAAACTATCCCATCCAACATTCCTTCTCATTTTCTGCCAGTTCTGGGTGGGGGCCTTGCCGTGTGTATGCAGGGTACCAGCCACAACCAGAACCAAATGGGCAGCAACACTGGCTGCGGGTGCTCAGCAGTGATATAGTGCTACAATGCCACACACCCGCATGGCTTAGAAGGAATGTTGATTCCACCCCATATGCTGAATACACCACAAGGGGGTGTCCATCTCATTTACTTTGGCTCTACAGGCACCAAATGTTCATGGCCCTGGGAGTTGTCTGGCCATTTCTCCCTCACTGGACTATAAAATTCCCTTCCCATGGAGTGGGATTTATCTTCAGCTGTACTGCCCAGGAGGGTCCCTTTGCTCTTGTTTACATTTTATATTGCCACTTCTGCGTGCAGTAGCAGTATCAAAAATGGAGTCCCCTACTTACTGTATCTATAGGGCGATCACATTGCACATACTAAAATGGCACACAGGCCATCTTGCTCTGAGACCATTTAAGACAAAACAAATTGGATACCTAAACATTGTGATGGAAAAATAGAGGGTTTTTAAAAGAGGTGTGTGAGGGGAGACAGAATAAAGAAGCTGCTAAAAGCATCCCCCTGAAAAAAGTCAACAGTGAATTCCTCTATGGAATAGAAGTGTGCAAATTTGTTATTTTGTACCACGACTCCCATAATTCCCCTCACAGCATGGTTACAGGACTAAGACTATGCTGCTTGGTGACGCATGAAAGCTGTAGTCGAAAAACGTAAATCTGGCATACCTGTAGTCTGGAACAAGCTATGACTAAAGGGGCAATAATCACTGTACAGTGATACCTTGCTAGATGATTACCCCGCAAAACAGGTAATCCGCGGGACGATGACTTTTTGCGATCGCTATAGCTATTCACAAAACAGTTTTTCCTATGGGGGATTTCACTGGACGATGATTTGGTCTATGCTTTGCAGACCGTTTTTTCGCAAGATGATGATTTTTACAGCTGATAGGTGCTTCCGTTTTTCACAAGATAGCAATTTTACAGCTGGTTGGCACTTCGCAAAATGGCTTCCCTATGGGCAATTTTCGCTGGACGATGACGATTTTTCCCCATTAGAATGCATTAAACAGATTTCAATGCATTCCAATGGGGAAACGCTTTTCGCAAGATGATGTTTTCTCTAAACAGCGATTTCAATAGAACAAATTAACATTGTCTTGTGGGTCACCACTGTATCAGTATAGAGTCTGTGATCTCCACAGCTGACTTTTTATGCTAAATGCCACAGTGTTTCTGCCTTTCCAAACGATGCTTGTTACGCTCCTCGCTGGGCTGGATACCATTGCAAAAAAGGAGCCAGAACTTATTGTTGGGCCTTAACAATGAGGTCACCCAAATGAGTGGCATTTATTTTCCCCAGACAGCCATCACCTTGTGGAGACATTTTAACAGCAACTGGACCTTGATACACAGGGTCATTGCTGTGATCATGGCTTCCCCTTTTCCAGCTAATATGATTATGGAAATTGGCGTATATATTAACAGCTGGTGTACCTGAACATGGGGGAAATGAAAGGCTGCTTGTTTGTGTAATATATAGAAAGACCTAAACATGAAATCACAGCTGCAAAATTGCATTGAAGTGGATGAATCTAGAATAGGCAGCAAAATTAGAGCTTTTTTGATAATGAGAAAGGTGCAGAAGAGGGGACAGTGTATTGTCCAGCTTTTTCATAATCTACATCCTGTTCATATGAACCTCTGGAATTCATAGCAATGAAAATGGCAGGTTACACCACTGGGTTGTCTTTTACAACCCCCCCCCCAAAAAAAACCCCATCTGTTTGTCCCTAATTTTCCAGGCAGCCATATTGTTTTCTTGCCCTTTTACCTGGCAAAGCATGTAAACCTATGCAGTTACATGTAAATCCAGTTAAAAACCCTAAGGCCTCCTCCAAAGAAAAACACATAGCTTTATGCTCTAGGTAACACAGTTAAAACTGTGTTTAATAACTATTCTCCATGTAGGCATCCTTCAGTCTCGAGAGACTATGGTATCGTGCTCTGTATGGAGGTCTTGAAACAGTGTCTTGTGTGGCTGAGAAGGCCAATTCGAGAGTGACAATCCTTCCACACTGAAGACAAATCCAATCTGTCCCCTGTCTAGCTCCCTGTTTTTGCTTGTTTCGGGACTGCCTCTTTGCCTCGGTCTGCTGTACAAGTGTCTCTTCAAATTGGGAGAGGCCATGATGCACCGCCTGCCTCCAGGCTGAATTCTCAGACATCAAGGTTTCCCATCTGTTGAGGTCCATTCCTAAGGCCTTCAGATCCCGCTTGCAGATGTCCTTGTGGTCTCCCTCGGGGGCGGCTTCCCTGCACTAATTCTCCATACAGGAGATCTTTTGGAATCTGACCATCAGCCATTCTCACGACGTGCCCAAGCCAACGTAGACGGCGCTGTTTCAATATTGTATACATGCTGAAAATTCCAACTATTCTACAGAACTAAAATATGCTGGAAACAATGTTTCCCACTCTCCAGTCATTTATGTTTTCCTCAGTTCACTTGACTGCAGTATGTTTTCCCCCTACAATTAACAGCTGCTGCAGAAGGAATATTCATCAACAGAGGACAGCAAAATTACATGCTTTGGAAAGCACTGTCTACTACTTAACAACATATTTAAGCAACAGCCCCCATTCTGACATTGTAGAGGAAACCATTGACATTTGATTCTTCCTCTTGTATGAATACACAGACGCTGTATATAATTGCAGAGTGGAACATTTCCAGATATAATCAAGATGTGCATGATACACAAACACATCACAGTAAAATTGATGAAAACAGTGGGTATTACCTGACTAAAAAGAGTATTGTGGTTCTAGCACTCAAGCTGAAATTTCAATGGCACAGTTTTCTGATGTTGATGGATAATGTAAAAAGTGTCACTAAAAAGGCGAACAATTACTAGAGGGTGGGCAAATCTGATTGGTGGCTTTCAAGGATATGGTCAACTGCAATAAGGCAACACGGATGATCAAGGGGCGAGAAACCAAGCCCTATGAGGACAAACTGGAAGAACTGGGCATTTTTAGTCTGGAGAAAAGACTGAGGGGAGATAATAGCACTTTTCAAATACTTGAAAGATAGTCATACACAGAAAGGGCTGGATATGTTCTTGATCATCCCAGAGTGCAGACATGTCCTAATGGGCTCAAACTACAGGAAGCCAGATTTAGGCTGAATATCAGGAAAAATGTCTTAACTGTTAGAGCAGCACAACAATGGAACCAATGACCTCAGGAGGTAGTGAGCACTCCAGCACTGGAAGCAATTCAGTTGGGCAACCATTTGCCAGAACTGCTTTGCCTTGAATTCCTGGATTGAGTGGACTGACTCAATGGCCTATTTCTAGGATTATGTCATTCAGATTTTTTTTGGATTCAATTATTGAGCTTCTTTTTTAAACAGGAAGCTAGGCCAGACCATAGGCTAGAGCTGAGCTACAAAGCCTCCAGGCTAGGTCTTTCTCCAGGTGAGTGAAATTTAGGTATCTATGTGAGGGTCTGTCAGGAGAAATGCCCTGAATGGAGAATTTTGTGACTTGGAGTTCAAAAATGTTTGGAATGAATCATCCCTAATTATAACTTACCATGTGCCAGTATATTTTTTAAAAAATCATGTTATAAACCACCTTAGATTTGGCATGAGAGAACATTAAAATAAAATAAATAAATATTTATTATTTTAACCTTTTTGTTATTGTACTGAGCCAGTCTGTTGAAAATAAAAATGCCATGAGGCTGATTATTAAATCTCCAGTGCCTCATCATGTAGTGGCAGTGATTTTTTTTCTCCTTAAAGATAAAGTAGAAAACACCTCTTTTATTCCCCCATATCAAGGTGGAAAAGAAATGTGTTTGTATTACATTTTAAAGCAAAACTAATTAGTTTATCTTCCTGAATGACTATGCAGTAATGACCAGTGCCTATTGATGTCGGTGAGTTGAAAAGCACAGCAGACGATGAAGCCTAGGGCAAAAGTGGGTATAAACACGCACGCATGTACACACACACACACACACACACACACACACACACACACACACACACACACACACACACACACACACACACACACTTATGAGACAGGCTTATAGGCAAGCATCCACACTTACACAGGAATAGAAGTCCTTCACCTCTATCATGGAGTCAGGCTGTTGTGCGCTGACTGGGTGTAGCCTAAGGCTGAAGTCGGACAGCACTAGATTTATCCTAATAGATCAGATGCCGCTGCCAATATATGAATCAAAATGTATTCTTTTTTATTCACACTTCTCTCAATGTTCCAGTTGAGTTATTCAGTTAAACGTTGTGTACAAAACCATGTAAACTGGGGAGAAATGTGCACAAAAATGTATATATGAAATCAGAACGCTTTCATCCACTTTCTTCCATCAAAGAAAAATGCTCTGGTGGTGAGCTGATCAAGATTTTCAGGATTGTGATTTATCTTGTTTCACTGCAAAAAAATATGTTGTTGTTTTTATTTCCACGCTGTTCAAATTGGGTGGTATTTTTGGATCTTTGGATTAATCAATGGATGTTGGCACATCTTATTTATGCTAGCTCCATACCAAAATTTATTACTCAGTTCTGAATTGGATCATTCCAAGCACTGGTATAGGAAGATCAAGTGTCTCACTATTTATGCCTCCATCTCTTAACTTCAAGTGTGTTTTTCTTAATTATAATATTATACTATCTGACAGTTCCCAAGGGCAACTGAGATTTTATCATTTCTAGTGAGGCTATCACTTCACTTAGAAACTTCCTTAATTCCTTTGTGTCTTGCTCTTTTATCTAAGTGCCCAAATTATTATTCATTTTATCTAATGCCCTGCTGCAAAACAATCATTTTAATCTCCTCGTTGTAATTAAATTAACACACATCCACATGATTGCTTCGATTCCCTTTCCTATTTTTATCAAACCTTCAATACTGAAAATTTTCTCTCTCTTGCCATCTCATTTTAAGCTGTTAATCAGAATAGGGATTCTAGAATTCAGTTAACATCCCAAAATAAAATTTTCTCACACCCTGTTTTATCCTAGAGGGAACTACTGTGCTATGCTGACATAAACTGGTATGTCCTAATTGTCCGATGCCATATATGTATATTCAAAAAAAGGTCCCATATATTCACAGATAGAATTTCAATAGACACCACATTTCCCTGAAGCTGTGCCAAGATGGTATTTGCTCTCCAGACATCTCTTGAGGTGACCAACAACATAATTTAGGGTTGCCAGGTTTCATGCCTTAGCCCTGAGACTCAATTTCTGGGGGTTCATTCTCTGGGTCTATGACCTTGGAATTTCAGGGGAATAGGATGTTGCTGCTCTGGAGATGCTAGTAGAGAACCTGTGGATCCCAATGTATTCTTTTTCCACCTTTGGTTTAGAAAACATTGTCTTCTTTCTTTTTTTCCCCCTACAATGCATTTCCTTTCCACCGTGTGCTGTAACCTTCAGTTTGCAAAGCTGTCCCAGCTGATTCTGATAGGCAGACCCTTGGTAGCACTGCTGCACTAGCCTTCAAATGCATAATTGCAGCTATTGCTGAAGGCAACATACTTTGGTCTTATGCTTTGGTTCTGGATTCTGAAGGAGTCGGATGTTGTGAACTTGGCTATATATATGGATAGCCATGCTGGCCAATTTAGTCAACTATTCTGGACTAAATGAATGCTCAGGCATTAAACTAAAATTGCAAATCAAACTAAATAATGCAACAAAATAATCATCTCTGTAATTTTTATCACAAATATCTAGGACTCAGCCAAGCTGTATGCCTCTCAGAATAAAAGCCTTAACAATGAAATGTTAATCCTTAACTCATGCAAAAGGAACCAATTGATAGATTCAAAATTGCACGTCTGTCACTGCTCATATTTCCCACTTACTATTATCAGAGCTGCTGAAGAAGCACATTTTTCCACGAATCTCCAAGCGTAAACTTTGGACATAAGAATTAACTTTTACTGAGTCAGATTATTGAGCCATCTGTCCCAATATTGTCAATTCTGATTCAAAAGGAAGGGCCTGGATCTTGATCTCAGGATAAGGCAGGTTCATGATAGAAGATGTCTTCCATCAAACTTCTGGATCCCAAGGCTAGAGATTAAATCCCCCACTTTCCACTGTACCAAGAAATCTATCTGCCACCAATGTAGCTAAACTGTGATAGTTATTGTATGCTCAGAATCTGGTTCCTGTGACTAATCTGAGTGCTGTATTCTGCACTAGCTGCATTTTTCAAACCTTCTTCAAAGGCAGTCACACATATAGCCTAATGCAAAAATCTAACCCACAAGTTAACAGATTAATAGATCCTTGAATCTTAGACTATCCCTGTCCAGATAGGGATATGCTTGGGCCACCGGTCCATACCATTGAGGCCACCTGTTCTTCAAATAATAATAATAAATCCATGACAATCCCTGAGAAACTTCTTCCATCTGAAAAAAAGGTCACTTCCAGCAAATGAGCCACTTTATCTATCCTAATATTAGTGGGAAACGAATGCCTGCACATTCCTTTGAGATTCTCATTTAAATTTTAATGGATACCTAGGGTTTATATTAACACAGAACCAACTTTTTCCAACTCTTCAATCTATTTCTATGCATTTCTGTAATGTATATTCGATATCCTGCAGTTTATGAAATAAAATGTGTGCAATGTATTTACTATCATAAAAGCTCAGAATATTAACCTGTCAGTGTAATTGACAGGCAAAGTTTGCAACAATAGCTTCCAACGAAGTAAAATATCTGCAGGCTAACACTGAATATTATGGGATTTTAAACCTTTAGTTGACATATATGAGTAAAATGAATTAAAAGTGGCTGAATTAAGGGATTCTATTGCAGTTGAGACATCATCTAATAAATCCATTGACATCATCTAATAAATCCATTAAAGCAATAGTTATTCACTGATGGAAAAACAATAGATAAGAATTGCAACAGGACGTCCACTTTACAGTCTACAGATGGAGCAAGCTAGTGGATTGGATCCAGTCACAGTCAAAGCTGACCTATTAAAATTAAAGAGAATCAAGTGAGCCACAATTGACATCCCATTGATATAATTTTCAAAGAGGAAGCCATGCCAGCAGCTATATCCCCACAGCAATCTGGTACTACCTTTAAAAAGAACAGATTTATTTCCCTGTGACCTTTTGTGGCTTCAAATCTGTTTCATCAAACACAGTGAGGCCAACACTTAGACCATGGGTTCATATATGCAGCCCCACAACCACACAGTCTGTATATGTGAGCCTGTGGTCTGAATACTATACTTTATGCATTTTAAGAATAAACTGTAATTCATTAAAGCTTTCAGAGAAAGAAATCTGCCAGCTTTAAAGGTCCTTCCTTCCTTATTATGTGCAGTGGAAATCAAGAAGACTATCACTTTGCCATCTTACACTGTCTTTCTATTGTACGATATGAGGTTTCACATTTTAAAAAAATCATCACATTTGTATTGGAAGGACATACTTGGAAGATGATGTGCTACAGAGAGGAAAAATTTCCTCACTTCTTGGCGTGGGTCTCGTACTGAGAAAATTATCCATTTAAAAACTCATTTTCCTTGGTTGGTGTCTTATACTTTGGAGAGAATCCAGGAATTATTGATTGACTGAACTGAGGATGGTTAAAGCCATTAAATCAATGTAGGCAGACATTCATAAACATTGTTATTCATCGCCCCAATATGGAGACCTGGTGGTAAGTTTTAGCAGGGATCCTACTGGATAACCTGTCAGTTGTTGTACTCACTTATTGGAAGGAGCTGGAAAAATGAATGCAGATATGTGAAACGGGAGGAGAAAACTGCTTAATTACTGAAAACCACGACGCCTGGGATGAACCCACTAGTAGTGACAATTTTCAGCCATTGAAGCTTCCCCTCTGCTGTCCTGCAGCTTCCATGAGTTCCTAGCAATGAAAGGGATTACACAGGAGCCTTGGAAACTTCTGGAGAGAAGTCAGAAATGTTTATTTTTAAAAAAAAAAATGGCAGTGATGTTGGCATCATCAGCTTTTCATAGCGTAAGTTACAGGAACAGAATTTTGATCAATATGTTTTAACACTTTTAATGCCACAAATGCTGGGTTTAACACAAGGGGTCTGTGTGGGGTTCTGCTCTGCTCTATGAGTGCACTCAGGCCCTTTGCTCTGCCCAGGGTTTGCCCAGGAAATTCACGAACAGCCCTGATTAGGTCCTTATTTTCATATTTGTCTGAGGACAGCACACATCCTTGTTATGTGATTCCTGATTGCCAAGGACTGTATGGAGTAGATATGATTGTTTTGTGGGAGGGATCAGTGCTGAAAGATCAATGTCCCAGGGAAACTATATGCAGCTATTAACAGAGAAAAATAAGAAGAAGCTGGAATAGTCCCCTCAAAATGACTGTCTTTGTGGAGTAACTCATAAGCACCACCATGTCATGTTGACAATCCCTTCTGAGAATCTCTGGTTCAAAGGTAATGTGCCACAATTCATGAGGGCTTCTGTTATGTTTCCCAGGATAAAAAATACCATAGAGCTAATTGGGGGATGTGGTGGCGCTGCATGTTAAACCGCAGAAGCCTTTGTGCTGCAGGGTCAGAAGACCAGCAATTGTAAGATCGAATCCACTCGATGGAGTGAGCTCCCGTTGTTTGTCCCAGCTCCTGCCAACCTAGCAGTTCGAAAGCATGCAAATGCAAATAGATAAATAGGTATCACCTCGGCAGGAAGGTAACGGCGTTCCGTGTCTAGTCGTGGTGGCCACGTGACCATGGAAACTGTCTTCGGACAAATGCTGGCTCTATGGTTTGGAAATGTGGATGAGCACCACCCCCTAGAGTGGGACATGACTGGACTAAATGTCAAGGGGAACCTTTACCTTTACCTAATTGTACAATTATTTCCATCTTGATCATAAGTTTCTTTGAGGTTCCACTTATCTTGCTGTTGATGCAGATTTATTAATACCTTCCTCATAACTCATGATAAATCATACCTTGCAAATGATCTGGATTTCCTTTTTAATCCCTCAATTGAAAGGGTTCAGTAGCATTACTATAGTACTGCATTTAGTATTGTGTGCAGTGGAGGTGGTGGGGGATAAAAATTCCAGGCAGGGGCAAAAAAAAAGTTGCACTCAAACAGTATTGCACCAACTTTGCTGTGATTAATAATTCATATGTTTTATCTCATTCAGGGCATTTCAGAAAGTCCATTATACCTATATTTTCTGTACACTCAGTAAATTTTGTACCTCTTAAACCCCATGAAATGAAAAATAGACTTGAAAAGCCATAACACCATCAACACATTAATATTTATGTAGCTCTTTTCATGACAAACATTCTAAAGTGCTCCACAGTAAAATAAAGTGAAATAAAGCATGAGCAGAATGTAATGATTACAAGCCCAAAGGTCACTTCAAAAGGCAAACGCAGAGGAACTGAGTTGGTGAAGTTATTGACCTATTCACGCAGGCAATCCTCCCAAAGCTTTTGTCCTAACCGCAAGCTTACGCAGGTCAGACTTGGGAAGTAAACTGTCGATACTCAAAATGCTCTTCTAATGAATGGGGTGCTCCATCTGAAGTGGTTTCTGGCCAAATAGATAGGAAAATGCTATTCATGTGATAAAACATGAGCAGTGGTGCCTTCTCCTGCTTCGGTGATTTACATAATTTTGTTAAGATGCTTTTGCAGCCACCCACTTTAAATAAAGGTAAATAAATTGATAAAAAGGCAGTCATGAATTTTTTTAAAAAGCTATTTATAGTGGAATATTATCTGCTTCACACCTCACAGAAACAAATTATTGATATAAATTATGTTAATTCGCTTCTTATAATATGATCATTCATGAATGAAAAAAAATAAGTCTAGAAGACAAATGTTCCCTAATGTGAGGCAGTAAGTTTTCTAATAATAGATTGCCTCCACCTAATTTCCATGAAAAGCTGCGCTTCAGTGACAAATATCATTCACAAAGTCTCCTCGCCCTGTATTTCTAAATGCTGAAATAAAGCCTGGCAAATCCTGAGCACGACAAACATGGTGCTCAGAAAGAACAGTACATTTGAATAGGGGATTCTTCTGCATATCAACATGGCTGCCAGATGCCTATAAACAAATAGGAGATGGTTTTTTACAACATGCTAGATGAAATCCTGTTGCTTACATGGTAAATTGGGATTACAGTAGGTCCATCGAATCAGTGGAATTCCAGAGGAATTAATTCATCAAATCCCCAGTGATTCAATGGACTTCCTCTAGTTATAACCTGCTATCCTGAGCAATAAGATTTAAGTCACTATATTCCGATGCACTATAGAGGGTGGGGTGTAAATTATTTTGTGTTCTATACTAAGGGTGTGATCAGACAGTGAAATAGGATCGTACTTTCACTGGAAACAGTTGTTTCTCTAGAAGAAGTGATCTCCCTTAAAGGAACTTTTCTGTACACACAGAAATTGCTCCAACCCAACTCTAGAAATAGGAGCGATGCCGCTGGACTACTAAAGTCAAGATTAGGCACAGAGCAGGATCAGGTGGGTTTACAATTTCCTATAGGTCTTTTGATTACCAGAAAATAACTTGCACTGGATGAAGAGTTATATCTCTTTCTGATTGCACCCTTATTCATAGTGAATGTATCCTCAGCTTTTCAGACATCAATATCTCAGGGTAGCAAACAAATATTAAATGAAAAAAAAACCCAATAATATTAGAACTGCACAAAAATGAAACCGGACAAGAATAGCAGATAGCAAGAACAGATAAAAACAAAGCATCTTTTACACACTAAAAGTGTGGAAGGGTGAATAAAAATACCCTCACCTGACAGCAAAAAACAAGGCGAGCTTCCCTGGGGAAATGTTCCAAGTTCAGAGAACCAAAACTGAAAGGCCCTTTTCCAGATCATCCCCAGCCTAAGTGCTTCAAAGTTTGGGGTCCAATGATGATGACAGCTGTGCCTCATATTCGGGTGAATTCTGACAACAGATCCCTTGAGTTAAACCTGGCATTTGTGGGGCTTAGAATATTATAATAAAGACAACGTGATGGCATTAAAAGTTGGGCAAAGCAAACTGAAAGTGTGAGTACCTTACAAGGAAGAAGCTGAGCTGTGGGTATGTGTGAAGATGAACATCTGCTCTCTTGTGTGGGTTCTGAGTGGTTAGGCTAGAATTTCACCTTAGGACATTATTTCTGTATTTCTCACAACTGCACTTCGGTATTCCTTTCCTTGTTGGTGTGATAGCACTACTATCAAGGGTCATAACATCTGTCTCCTAATTCATTTTTCCTTATATTCTGTGGGCTAGTGGTGGGAAAACAATTCTGCCAACAATAATGCTGAGAGTTATGTCTAACCTTCACCTCAACCCATAGATGTTTGCATTTCCTTGTAAATGCGAATCATTTTTTTTCTTCACAGAGGTTCAAATAATGCCCAAATACTGACCCAGGCCCAGACACTGATTGCATAAAAGTACAGTGGTGACGCTTGACGACGTTAACTCGCTTGACGATGTTAACTCATTCCAGTGAAATCGCTGTAGACGGAAAACATCGTCAAATGAAATTAAAAACCCATTGAAACGCATTGAAAACCATTCAATGTGTTCCAATGGGCTGAATACCTGGTCATCCAGCGAAAATATTCCATAGGGGCAGCCATTTTCGCTGCCTGTAGTGTGAAAAATCAGTCCTAAAAACAGTGGGGGGCCATTTGCTTCAGCCGGTGGCCATTTTGAAACCCGACGATCAGCTGTTTGCTGATCATCGTAAAGCGAAAATCGGTTCCCGAAGCTGGGAACCGATCATCGCACAGCGAAAAAAAACCATTTAAACCATTGTTTTGCAATCGCAAAAACATCAACATTAAGCAGATTCATCGTTAAACGAGGTAATTGTCTAGCGGGGCACGACTGTATCCGCAAAAGGATGAATGGAGAATTGGGTCCTGATCTGTGTGCCATTATTTGGGCATAGACTGAACTGGGGGCTCAGTGTCCAGCACTAATGAAGAGTTCATTAGAAGTCAGATATCTTTATTGGGCGGGGGAGGCAATCTTTAAGTACACATGTGTCTAACAATTTAGGGCTTTAAAATTAGTGTTGTAAAGTAGGCCACGTGTATTGAATATAGTCTCTACCAATAACCTAGCTTCCAAATCATTTACAAGGAAAGCCATGTGGGCAATGCACTGCTCTAACCCAAACAGGGTATTACCAAAATGTAGAGAGCAGCAATTTTGTCCATATTGTCTAGAATATGTGAAATGTTATGGATATTTTTGCATGAATTCAATTACGGTATACATAGCAGGTAGCTCTAGACAAACCATCTGTTTAATTATTACCAGCTTTTCTGCAGATAATTCCACTACCAATTAAGTTTAATATGTTTTGGGCATCTGTTTATTAATATAATACAATCTCTTAAAATATTTTAATGAATGTTAACCAGGTGGTGCTCATTTTAAGTGAAATTATTTTAATTATTCTTTGGAGGCACAGGAAATGCACACATGGTATATTTTATCAAAGTCATTTCTACCAGTATAGAAGAGTTGTTTTAAAAAAGTTCTAGAAAACCACTAATTTCATAACATATGCATACCTGTGCAACGAGTAAGTAGTTATTCACTGCTCAAAAATAAGCCACAGGGATTGGTGCATCCTGAAGCATGCCTTAGTAAAATAATTAGCTGGATTTCTGCCGTAACAGACATACTTGAGTGAGCATAACAGCCTTCAGTCCCTATTCCTGACCATATGGGCTAATAATCTAAGACAACTTTCCAAGGAAAATATATATGAGAGGCATCTTGTTGAATCTAAGAACAGAATTTTGCTGTTTTTTTTGTTGTTGTTGTTGTTTTAGTCTCCAAGGCAACTAGAGTAGACCCATTGATTCAGTAAGATTTGTGTTAGCTAACCATTTAGCATCTGATTCAGTAGATCTATTCTAGTTGGAACTAGCCACTGAATTGAGGTCCAAGCCTGAAAGAACCCCCCAAAGAATTAGCTGCACAGTATTTTTCTTCTATATAGCTTCCTGCTAACACTATCATCAGCTTCTCATAGCAAAATTCAAGGTTAGACTGAAGAGAGTAGGAAAAACCACTGGGCCACTCAGGTATAATCTAAACCAAATCCCTTATGAATACACAGTGGAAGTAAAGAACAGATTTAAGGAACTAGCTTTGGTGGACAGAGTGCTTAAAGAACTTTGGATAGAGGCTCATAACATTGTCCAGGAGGCAGCAACAAAAACCATCCCAAAGAAAAGGAAATGCAAGAAAACAAAGTGACTGTCCAATGAGGCCTTAGAAATAGCAGAGAGGAGAAGGGAAGCCAAATGCAAGGGAGAAAGGGAAAGTTACAGAAAATTGAATGCAGACTTCCAAAGAATAGCAAGGAGAGACAAGAGGGCCTTCTTAAATGAACAATGCAAAGAAATAGAGGAAAATAACAGAAAAGGAAAAACCAGAGATCTGTTCAGGAAAATTGGAGATATTAGAGGAACAATTTGCGCAAAGATGAACATGATAAAGGACAAAAATGGGAGAGACCTCACAGAAGCAGAAGACAACAAGAAGAGGTGGCAAGAATACACAGAGGAATTATATCAGAAAGATTTGGATATCCTGTACAACCCAGACAATGTAGTTGCTGACCTTGAGCCAGACATCCTGGAGAGTGAAGTCAAGTGGGCCTTAGAAAGCCTGGCTAACAACAAGGCCAGTGGAGGTGATGGCATTTCAGTTGAACTATTTAAAATCTTGAAAGATGATGCTGTTAAGGTGCTACATTCAATATGCCAGCAAGTTTGGAAAACCCAACAGTGGCCAGAGGATTGGAAAAGATCAGTCTACATCCCAATCCCAAAGAAAGGCAGTGCCAAAGAATGCTCCAACTACCGTACACTTGCACTCATTTCACACGCTAGCAAGGTTATGCTCAAAATCCTCCAAGGCAGGCTTCAGCAGTATGTGGACCGAGATCTCCCAGAAGTACAAGCTGGATTCCGAAGAGGCAGAGGAGCTAGAGACCAAATTGCTAACTTGCGCTGGATTATGGAGAAAGCCAGAGAGTTCCAGAAAGATATCTACTTCTGCTTCATTGACTATGAAAAAGCCTTTGACTGTGTGGACCACAGCAAACTATGGCAAGTTCTTAAAGAAATGGGAATGCCTGACCACCTTATCTACCTCCTGAGAAACCTACAGTATATGTGGCACAGGAAGCAACAGTTAGAAATGGACATGGAACAACTGATTGGTTCAAAATTGGGAAAGGAGTACGACAAGGCTGTATATTGTCCCCCAGCTTATTTATATGCAGAATACATCATGCGGAAGGCTGGACTGGATGAATCCCAAGCCGGAATTAAGATTGCCGGAAGAAATATCAACAACGTCCGATATGCAGATGATACCACTTTGATGGCAGAAAGTGAGGAGGAATTAAAGAACCTTGTAATGAGGGTGAAAGAGGAGAGTGCAAAAAACGGCCTGAAACTCAACATCAAAAAAACTAAGATCATGGCCACTGGTCCCATCACATACTGGGAAATAGAAGGGGAAGACATGGAGGCAGTGACAGATTTTATTTTCCTGGGGTCCATGATCACTGCAGATGGAGACAGCAGCCACGAAATTAAAAGACACCTGCTTCTTGGGAGGAAAGTGATGACAAATCTTGACAGCATCTTAAAAAGCAGAGACATCACCTTGCCAACAAAAGTCCGAATAGTCAAAGCTATGGTTTTTCCTGTAGTGATGTATGGAAGTGAAACCAGGACCATATAGAAAGCAGACTGCCGAAGAATGGATGCCTTTGAATTGTGGTGCTGGAGGAGGCTCTTGAGAATCCCCTGGACTGCAAGGAGAACAAACCTATCAATTCTAAAGGAAATCAACCCTGAGTGCCCACTGGAAGGGCAGATCCTGAAGCTGAGGCTCAGTACTTTGGCCATCTCATGAGAAGAAAAGACTCCTTGGAAAAAACCTTGATGTTAGGAAAGTGTGACGGCAAGAGGAGAAGGGGACGACCAAGGATGAGATGGCTGGACAGTGTCTGCGAAGCAACTAACATGAATTTGACACAACTCCGGGAGACAGTGGAAGATAGGAGGGCCTGGCGTGCTCTGGTCCATGGGGTCACAAAGAGTCGGACATGACTAAACGACTAAACGAACGAACGAACACTACCATTTTGTTCTGCCAACTAAGATTAGGACAAATGTGCACTCCATACTGGACCTCAAGTCTATTGATAATATGCATGATACATAGCCCAGATCATACCTTGTAGCACTAATTTATCTACTTTAGCATGCACACTGGAGGCTTGTGTACACAGGCTGAAGAAGGGAGATTGGAGGGTTATGGATAGGGCTAAATGGGATTGCTCGAGTTCAAGTTTAGTATGCTATTTGGTGCGATCCTCATATCCAAGTAGCATTTACATCTCAAAGGTCTTATTTGGTCAGGCTTCTTCCTCTGAATTTTTTCATATCATAAAATGTTTCAAGAAGATTGCTGCTTCACTATATTGGTAAATTGAACTCTTCCTCTGCCCCTCAATGGAGGAGCAGAGGAAGTGTTTAATTTACACATAGACATATGAAGAAGACTGTCTTCTTCATTTCAAGATATGGGAAATTCAAAGAGTAATAGGGATATGCACTCATATTTTGAAATATTTAGAATTCACTGAATGATCCCATATTCAGATAGTTCCAAATATACTTTAATCTGAATTTGACACTTTTAAATATCTGTAATAACAATGCTTAATATTTTGAGTCCCATTTACTCCTATAGATTAAAAAGCATAAGGCTAGATTTCTGCTCAGCAGAGGAAGAAATGAAATTGATACCTACAGTATTTCTCAGGCATCCTGGGGTGATTTCTTGAGAAATGAAACTTGAATTGCCTGGGTCCCGTCAGTATATATTTGGATATAGGCAGATTTTTTTATTTTTATTTTTTGCTTTATGTGGGGGTGGGGAGGGACCGAGCCTCCATTTTCACTCTCTGATAGAGGCTTTTCCTGTCTTTTAGCTGCCTTTAAAGAGGCACCTAAAGGAATTGTATTTATTGTGTACATGTATGTCTTCTTTTACAAACTTATACAGTATAAAAAATGACACTCATAAAACAACACAGTTGTATGCACAGCCTCTTTTTGCTGATAAAAGGCATGCAGAGATGAAATCCCCACTGGACTGGGTTGCTCTTGCTGTCTTTTTCCTCCAGGATCCTTGAATAGCTTGAACTCCTCTCAATGGAGAGGCAAGAGGGCTTCCCTCCCTCCTTCCCCTAAATACACACCCTTTCTTCCTCTTTTCCAAGCAGTCTGGGGGTACATGCTTCCTTGAGCTGGCCTACTGCACCACTGTGAGGATAATCTCAGTTTTCCTGCTAGCATTCCCATTGTTTAGGGTTCAGTCACTATACCCATTATGGTCATAATACCTAGACACTTCTGGCTGCTAGTGTGCATTCTTTTGTTTGGCACAATCACCACGAAGATGTCAGAGGACACAAGGAAATCCTTTAAAATATTTTATTTGTCTATTTTTAAAAGGAGAAAATAATGACTATATACCCCATTTCCCTGAAAATAAGACCTAACCTGAAAATAAGCCCCAGTATGATTTTTCAGGATACTTGTAATATAAGCCCTACCCCCCAAAATAAGCCCTAATGAAGTGAAACCCCGCCCTCCACCATTGTGCAGCAACCAGAAGATGACATAACTGTATTTGAATAAACTTAGATTGTTGTACATGAAAAAAATAAAACATCCCCTGAAAATAAGCCCTAATGTGTTTTTGGAGCAAAAATTAATATAAGACCCTGTCTTATTTTTGGGGAAACAGGGTAATATTCATATTGACTGTACCAGAGTTCTGGATATCCAGAAATTCTGGATTTTTAAAATTCCAAATCCAAGAGACCGTAATTCTGAATCTGATTTCCAAATTTGAATTTTGGTGCTAGAACACATCTCTAAAAAAGAAGGCAAATTGACAGTGGAAGTTTCACTTTGGTTCATTTCCAATGATTGCATGGGATGGAAATGAAGCCAAACAAAGGGGTGCACCAAAAATATTGAAGCCGCTGATAGTGGCCCCATACAAGTGCAGGTAGGAACACTTTGGAGGCAGGCTGGTTCACTCTAGCAAAGATGTTGTTTGATCACCAGGTTCAGAAGTAAAACAGCCCAATCTAGCAGCAGATCAAACAGTGGGCTAGAAGCCTGTTTAGTCAACCTCTGTGATACAGGCTAAAGAGTTCTACTCTGTCTGCCATCAGCCAGAAGTGACAGCCCCACCCAGCAATGTTAGACCAAACTGGTATTGAAACTGGGACTCATGATATGGCAGATAGCAACAGCATACAATGATGGCGGGTGCTGGTATGCTACTGAAAGATGTGATGAAAGAAGTTGGGAAGGTCAGTGGTGGAAAGCAACACAGTCCCACCTCTTTCAGAAAGATCCTAGATGGACTGACACCCTAAAGGAAACCACAGGCTTGAGTTTATAAGAGCAGAGCAGGGCAGTTGAGGACAGGACATCCTGGGGATCCCTCATTCATAGTCATCTGAGTCAGAGGTGATGGCATATAACAACAACAACGGAGATGGATGAAAGCTACAAACAGACTTTTTGATTATTAGATTTTGGAACAGTGTTTTGTGCTCTGGATTAAGTAAGAGACTTTTTTTTCAGGATAGAATTTGAAATTGTATTGTGTTAATGTGTAGACTTTGTTCCTCTTTCTTTTAAAACTACTTGAAGCTCTTCACTTCTGTCTATAAATTTAAATGAGTAACCCAAAAATGGCTTCTGAGTAGAAAGACGTAGGAGTTTGCTTTTTGTAAAATGATCTTGGGTTCATGTTACAATATCTCCTGTAACATCAAAGCAGAATGCTAAAGCCCTATTTTTAAAAGCAAGTGCGAAGCCATAAAATATTTTTTTAAATTAGGCAATACGGGTAGGATATTATTCTTCTGTTATATTCTTCACAATTCTTTAAATGTGTGGGTGAAGGTTTATATGACAGAAGACTAATATCCTACCTGTATTGTCTTATCATTTATTAATACTGCACAGTTAAAGAACTTCAAAAAGGACACCAAATTTCTTTCAAACTATCTAATAGCAGGACGTTCAAGGAAACACTTCACACTGTGCATAATTAATGTACATTTGAGATGGGGCCGACTTAATTTGGAACCCTCTATCCAAATATTGTCACGCCGCAGCACAGCTGCCACATGGACTCTCCTCCCCCCCCCCCCCCGGCTGAGGGAGCCACTCAGCTTTTGTCGCATGCCATCAGGGTCCTTTATCACCAATGGTGTGCCAATCCAGGCAGGAGGTTGGCCGGCCAGCCCCCACATCTGCAGGCAGTCATCCACTGATTGAATAGGCGGGATGGGGATTCTCGCCACACAGAGGATGAGTGGACGGCTGCCTGAGGAGGTGGCAACTGGCTGGCCAAGCTCCTACTTGGATTGATGCACTGTTGGTGATGAAGGACCCCAATAGCGCACGATGAAAGGTAAGTGGTTCTGCCACTCCGGGTGGTGGTGGTGGAGAGATGATTATATTTGGATAGAGGGTTCTGAATTAATTCAGGCCCATATCTAAAATGCATAGTTTTTTTTTGATACAGAATGTGTTATAGGCACTAGGACAGATTGCGTTCTCAAACACTGACCTTAATCTTATTGCACTAGAGTAGGCCCATTGAATCAATGAGGATTTAATTAGTCAACTCCTCCATGAATTCAATTGATTCAAATGGGCCTACTCCATGTACAATTTACTATGCGAAAGTAAGTCGCATTAGATACATTTGAATCAGTGGGACTTACAGAGGCCTTGACTCATCAAATCCCCATTAATTCAATGGGTCTGTTCTAGTGCAAGGATTTTGACCATCACCATTACTAATTTTACCCCCTATTATTACAGAGTAGTGCACAAGGTGAATTACAAGCAGCATTAAACAAGTTTTTTGAAAGTAGAGTTTATCCACAGAGATTAGGACAGGCACATGGTCTCAGAATATGATAATTAGATGCAATCCTGAGAGTTTGGTTGTTGTTTCTAAGGTACATCAACATATATACAGTACCTGCCTGCCTGCCTGCCTACCTACCTATGAACTCTGTGATTTTCTTCAGTGCCATCCCTCTGAATGTAAAGCTGGATGAGATTATGTTCACTTTATTTCTGATAAGCAGGGGCTCCTATTTACTTTTTTCACCAAATAAGAATTTCACTTTCCAAATTCTTGGTATCCCTCAAAAACTTGTGAATGCTCTGAGGTGGCACTGAATACCTTTCTTCATCTATACCTCATCTTACACTTGTGACTATTCCTGGAAATTTTGAATCCAGCTAATAGACATCTATGTTCTGGAAGCCTTCACCTTAGACTGCTACAAAGCCTTACATATGGGACTGCCTTTGAAGAGTACACCCCCACTCTACCTGTGAGCAGTTGAAAACACAGCCACTAAGTTACTAAATTCAATTCAGAACTGGTATCACATTGTGGCACTCCTAAAAAACACAACAAAAAACCAAATTTATTTTTAGTTAATTTTCAAGCATAACTTAAAGTGTTGTGGCTGACCTTAAAAACATCGTCTGAGCCCATAATGCTTGAGGCAACGTTTTCCCCCTCAACGTGTCCAGGCATTTTCCTCAAAGGTTTCTTCCACAATCTTCCCTCTGATTGTGACTGATTTTAGCATAATCTGTCACTGTCATTTTATCACTCAGTATCCTATTGAGGGAATCTGGAGTTGTGATAAATCTGGCATTTGCATAAGCACATACACCCCATACATATTCCAGCAGGTTCCTGCACCATGTACTGCTTGTGAGGTTGATTGTACAACTGACTGGGGTTGGGCTGGTCTGCCCTTTTATTTATTTATTTTATTGATATCCTGCCTATCTGGTCGGATTAGAACCACTCTAGGCGGCTAACAACATGTTCCCTCAGTCAGACTGGCCATTATGTTTTTTTGTTGTTCTGTGCTATCAACTTGAAACTGACTAATAGCAACCCTAATAGGATTTTCAAGGAAAGTGAGATATTTAAGGAGAGGTTTTTACCAATTCCACACCCCCAATGAGTTTCCATGGCTGAGCTCAGATTTGAAACCATGCCTCCTGAGTCCTAGTCCATCACTCTATCCACTACACCACGTTGTCTAGTCGTTTAGTCGTGTCCAACTCTTCGTGACCCCATGGACCAGAGCACGCCAGGCCCTCCTATCTTCCACTGCCTCCCGTAGTTGTGTCAATTTCATCTTGGTTGCTTCGATGACACTGTCCAACCATCTCATCCTCTGTCGTCCCCTTCTCCTACTGGGTATGTTTTTCTCCAATTATGTTGGAATTTTATGGAAATTTTTAGAACTATTAGAGGGTCTAAAAATAGTTTAGATAAATAAATAAGGTCAGATAATGACAGAAAAATATGACTGTCTACTTCACATTCTTTTGTAGACAAGTAGGCATCTCTATAGTCCTATCTAGGTGCTCTGAAAAACAGAAATATTATTAATGGAAAAAAGTAAAGAGAAACCCTCCTGCTTATCAGAAAAAGAGGCTGACGTGGGTGTGTGAGATTGGGAATGAGAAATACTGTCCAGAATAGAGTGACCCAGACATCAGATGATTAAAGACAGCAGAGGTTCTTAATTTGAGTGATGCCTTTACTGGTAGTTTTTCTAATGTAATGATTAATCAAGTCCCGTTTCCCTAGAGATTAGGTTCCATTTACCATTTGCGGAAAAAGGAACATCATTATCACAGAATAATCCCATAAAAGAATGCTAATAAAATATGACAGGTGAAATAATTTAGTCCGAAAAGAGAGAGAGAGTCCATAGTGAATGAGTATGCAGAAGGAAAGGTACTGTACTCTGCAAGGCTCCCTTGGAGACCTTAAAAATCTCAACAGCTGGTGTGCCTAAGACAAGTGTCATGGGTCGTAGTGCCATATAAAGAACCTAGGCTCACAGTGTAGCATCCATGTACTTCAGTGTTGAACAAATTCACTTTAATGAAATAGGCTCACAAGTGACAGCAGCAACAACAACAATTTTAGAACTTCAGAGCTGGAAGAGTCCTAATGAATCATAAAGCCCATCCCTTGTTAAGGAGGCATAGTAGGAAAATTAGTCTCCTAACCTCTGGCTCCACAGCCAGATACCTAAATCACTGAGTTATGTTGAACTTTATATTTTCAGAAAGACCATTTAAGTCATACAAAAAAAGAATTGTGATAAATTGCACATGTTCCTTTTTGGTGAAACATAATGCTGAGCATAGAAGTGATGTACCCCAGTTTGTCAGTATATTGACTCCAGTTCTAATTTGGGCATACAATAAGACAGCATATCAATGGGGAATCAGTTGCAAGCCCCCACCCACAGATGTTGAAAAAAGGAGTCAGTATTGAACACTATACATTGCATGGTCTCTGGATCCCTCTAATTGTCACTTCTGGTAAATACACCCTGGAAATGTATTTAAATACATAGTTCTGAGTATTTTTATTTAGTATTTTCAGGCAGCAGGTAAGTGAATCAGTGGACACTGATCCCACAAATAATGGTCCTACTGTATTTGAATTCTCAGTGGGTTCAAGAAATGCAGAGTGAACCAGTGAATACTTATTAGCATTTTTCCAATGTGCTAGTAAGGAGAATGCAAAACATATACGTACATGATAGAATACAATGAGCTCTTTTTGTGAATGATGCAAAATGGTACCATCCATTGTTCTCCATGCAATGAATAACAGAATAATAATAATTAAAAAAAATCAAATTCCAAGCTCTGTTTGAAATCCAGGTCCTAATCCCAACCAGGCTATTAATCCTTTTGCATTACTAACCATCAGCATTTTTGAATTCTCATAGGGTCCCAAAATATCCCAGAACTCACTTAATCTGGGATTTGTTATAGGGATTAGGGATGAAACTTCAGAATGGTTTCCCCACCATCAGCATTTTTGAATTCTCATAGGGTCCCAAAATATCCCAGAACTCACTTAATCTGGGATTTGTTATAGGGATTAGGGATGAAACCTTTCAAAATGAACATGAATTTTTTTGTTTTGATTCTAAACAATAACAGAACAATGCCTAATATGATACTTATCTTGAGTCTAATGAAGATGTTTTATTTTCCCCTCAGGTTTTTAAACGGTTGATTATCTATTTTACTCTTTCACTATTATGTTAAATTGCTTTCATGTATTTGCTTAGAAATTTATTTATTTTTGTACCTGTTCATTGTGTGTTGAAATATTTTGTTATAAACTGCCCTGCTCATTTGGGTTGAAGGCTGGAATATGAAATAATAAATGATGACTAAATTAAGGGCAGAGGGTTCTGATATTGACTCTGAATGTGGTCAGATGGTTTGTATGAATGCCCAGGGAAAGGGCCCACACTCTTTTCTTCAGTTATTTAAGTATGTGTATATATGTATATGTGCATGTGAACACATTCCTCTGCCTCATAAAACCATCAATCTAGAAGCATTTAGCTTTCCAGGTTTATATTTTTTCCCAGTTCAAAGTGTTTTGTAGAGATACTGTATAGAATTAATTGCACACTAGTAATAATTTCAAGCCAGGTCGGTCTTGTTTTATACAGTTCCATGTTACAGCAACAATATTTCTGTTTGAATCAGTAATGGAAATAATAAAGAGAGAACATGCTGCAAATACACCATGGATGCCTGTTTCCCTGCCTTGCTTATCTGATGACATAATAAAGGTCAGATGTTCACCTTTAGAAGGAAACGTTTTTGCTTCTGAGGAGAAACACCACAGATAACCCTCTCACTGCTTCGTTTGGTTCAGTTCAAGGAAGTGTTTCTAACTGGAACAGGGGAAAGAGTGAGAGAAATATACCATCATCAAGCAGACGCATGGAAACGTATCAATTCTCTGCAGGCAAAATTCATGCACAGGCAACATAAAAGGATGAGCCATTCATGTGAGAGAAATCAATATTCACATGCAAATCCCGTCTCTGAAGTTTATGAACCGGTTCCATGCTTAAGTGACTCAGTTTCAGATAATCACATGAAGGTTCAGCTCCGGTTTATTCTGCCAGAGGGAAAATGAAATGCAATTTTGTTTCTGCATTTTGAAGATGTGGTAGGAAGAAACCAAAAAGAAAAAAAGATGTTGAAAGCAATTATGGTGGCTAAGGGACTGAGCTACAAGCCGGGAAATCCCAGGTCAATTCTCTCCTGTGCCATAAATTCATTCACTTGCCTTGGGCAAACCACTCCACCCCAGCCTCAGTCCCTCATTTGCTATGGTGTGTGTGTGTGTGTGTGTGTGTGTGTGTGTGTGTGTGTGTGTGTGTGTGTGTGTGTGTGTGTGTGTGTGTGTGTGTGTGTGTGTGTGTGTGTGTGTGTGTGTGTGTGTGTGTGTGTGTGTGTGTGTGTTAGGATATTATCACACTATCTTATCTTACAAGGGAGCTGTTGTTAGATTCCAGCTGGATAATGCATGTGAAGAGATTTTATTGTTTTAAAGTGTGGTACCAATTACAAAGTTTCTTCATATTAATTTGTCACATTTATATCTTCCGATACGATGTTCAAGATGGTATGCACTGCTGTCCGCTCCTCCTCCAGTGGAAGATAGAAAAAGTACATTTTGCTAAAACAAAAAACTAACAACAACAACAACAACAACAACAACAACAACAACAACAACAACAACAACAACAACAACAACAACAACAACAGCAGCAGCAGCAGCAGCAGCAGCAGGCAGAGCTGCTACAACTTTGCCTGGAGTTCCACTTCTGAGAACAGGTGAAAATCAGTGTAACTGAAAGCAACCTTCCATGACCTTTAAAAAAGCAACCCTCCCTCCTTGCAAGGGAGGCTCAGCAGAGAGAAAGAGAGAAGGAGACAGACTGGCTAAGGGTCACCCAGGTCACTGTTGTGCTTCAGTCTGGACTAGAATCCTGGATCTCCCACCTAGTTGGTTGCTGTTGTTACTTACACTCTTCTCCTAGCTTTTCCAGTGTTCTCCCCTCCCCCCACCGCCACCCACTGTCCTGATGTTTCATACATACCATTTATTTATTTATTTATTTATTTATTTATTTATTTATTTATTTATTTAGCTTATATGCCACCCACTCTACCCAAAGGTCTCATAACAATTAAAATACAATAAAAAAGATAAAACAATTAAAATACAGTAAAAATATATACTCTATAAACTGCCATCAGGACCCACAGTTGATATTATTTCAATTAAACGCCTTCTGGAAGGTTTTGACCTGGTGCTGAAATATCATCAGCATCAGACAAATCTTTATTGGGAGGGTGTTCCATAGTCTGGGGGCAGCTGCCGAAAAGACCCTTTTTATACAAGCCATTCCTCTTACCTCCTTGAGGGATGGCTCTTTCAAAAGGGCCCCCTGGCTAGATTTTAACTGCCGGGTAGGTTCATATGGAAGGAGGCGGTCCTTCAGGTATCCACATCTAGTACTAGTTGTAAAGTGGTCAATTGCACCAACTTCCATTAGATTTAGGATTGTGGGAACACATTGTTCCGTTGCACTGAGAGATTTGGAAAGACTTCTCAAAGGGCTTGTATATTTGTATGTTTACCAAGAAACACACAATTAATACATAATGTCATTTCACAACTGCAACATGTCACATTACTGCTGTGAAAAGAAAAGCTACCTCATCCTGCATTTAAGAACAAATGGAGCAGGAGTACCATGCATTGGAATGAGAAGAGCTAACCTTTACAGCAAATTTCCCCACCTGCCCCCCCCACTGATGTTTTTCAATTTGAAATGTAGAGGGAAGAAGGTAAAAGAGAAACGCTGTTTTCCAAGACTAAGAGAAGTGGTTTATATATGGAACCTTGTCTCTTTTGAGCAATAAGCTAGAGAGTAATGCAGACTGTTTAGTATGAAGATGAACATCAACTATTAGATGGTATTTACTATTCTGCTTCTCCGCTTTTTAAAAACCAATTTTTCTATAACAGATTGCATCTGCTGGTGAGAGGAAAGGTCCTGATGTGTCACATGGACAGGAAAAAACTTAAATACATGTAGGAGAGAAGGCAAGAAAAAGAGCATGATGCACTCTAAATCAACTGCACACTGCTAAAGGAAGTCACTGAACACTGAAATGAAGGGAGGTTTTTCTGTGTTGGCAGAAGCTAACTTGGCTGTATGAACTACTATGCCAGCACAGATCCTTGCAATATGGTGCTGATACTAGAATTGTCATAAAATCTAGCTTGAGACATGGAAATTCAAAGCAAATTGGGGCTCAGGCAAAACAACACCTTAATTTAACCAAATTAAGGAGTATAAGAGAACCTTAATTTAAAAAGTGTCAGAGAAATGAAAGAAGAACAGGAGGTCGTGTATCTATATCTGCTATTAATATAAAAAAATTAATACCCTGTTTTCCCCGAAAATAAGACCTAACCTGAAAATAATCAGGATGCTCGTAATATAAGCCCGACCCCAAAAATAAGCCCCAGTTCAGTGAACCCCCCTCCACCATTGTGCAGCAACCAGAAGAAGATGACATGACTGTATTTGAATAAATGCAGATTGTTGTACAAGAAAAAAATAAAACATCCCCTGAAATGTGTTTTTGGAGCAAAAATTAATTTAAGACCCTGTCTTATTTTCGGGGAAACATGGTAGATATATGAACATGTACACAGACCAGATGGTTGTCTTGTTCATGCATGCATCAGTGTTTCAGAGAACTAAACACGCAGGAGGAAAGTTTCCTTTTCCATCATCACTTAGCTCATGTGATGACCAACAAGTATGAAGAGAAGTTTTTAATTTGCTTGATGAGTTTTCATACAAGCAAGAACTCTGATTTTTCTAGCATTCTTGCTCATGTGAAGACCTCATGGCAATCCCCTTAGACCCTTAAAAAGGCATGAACAAAGGGTCAAAGGACTGTGTTGATTAAGGTAAGTTCCATTGAGTCATATGCCTAGTCACACATCCTATTGTGTAACCAAGATACACCCTAGCACCCCACAGCAGATTATAGAAATCTTTTGTGAATGCCAGTATGATTCCACCACTATTTTTCTTATCCTTGGGATGTCTCTAGTACAGCCTTAATAATTTTTGCTTCTGACTCTTTTCCCAGTATATTTTTGATTTATCATGCTTAAGGCAATTCAGCTACAAAGATTTTTTTGGGGGGGGGTGTCAATGCCATCATTTAATCTTACCAGTGGCTTGAACCTCCCTGTCCCTGGTTTTTGGGTCTATGTAGACACCCTGAAATCCAACAAAATATCTACTAGCTGAATGTGACAAAAGAATGACTCCCCAATTATTATAACTGTGCTTGTATTGCAGCCATTTGTTGCTGATGATGTTCATATAATCTCTCTGTTATCTAGACAGCTGGGTAAGGTTTAATTGAAAAAATCCACCTTACTGAAGAGAAGACTAAGTGTTAACAGAATATGCCAGCAGAAGAGAATATTTGCAGTTCTTTCTGCCATTCTGATTTTACACAATCAACACTCTGTTCTGGGTGAAGTCAACACTGACAGTCCCATTCACTGACATTTCCATGACAATGTCTGTGTCTTTTCACAGTAACTTTGTTAGTGATTTTCTGGCATGGTGCCAGACAGGTTACTGTTTCAGAAGTTTCCAAGAGAACCTAAAGCTCAGCTATACAAGAATCCCTTTGCGTTTTAAAAAAATGGGCACAACAGGTGTACAACAGATCTCAATACTGGGATGCTGGTTACTAATTGTTACTAACCTCTATTTGTTAAAAGATAAGTTTTCAATAGCATATGAAAGTCACATTTGGCCATGAAAACCCAATGGGTAGAATACTGAGGATTAAATAGAATAGAACAGAATACATAGAATAGAATAGAATAACACTTCGTTGTCATTGCATATGCAAGGAAATCACCAGAGTGCTATCCAGACAGTGCATCAGTCATTCAGCTAAAACTCCTTACAAAATTCCAACATAATACAACGGCAACAAATACATTCACATGCAACCCTACAAGAAGTCAAATTCAGTCTTAACTGAATTTAGCAAAGTTGTCACCCTTGGATAAAAACTGTTTTTAAATCTATTTGTCCTTGTTTTAATAGATCTATATCATCTTCCTGATGGCAGTAGTTCAAGCAAAGAGTGTCCAGGGTGGGAGGTGTCCTTTATAATATTTTGTGCTTTTTTAAGACAGCAGGACCTGTACAGTTCTTCCAAGGTGGGGAGGGGACATCCAACAATCTTCTGTGATGTATTAATCACCCTCTAGAGCCATTTTCTCTGGGCTACTGTACAACCCGCGTACCATGTGCACATGCAGTATGACAATACACTTTCTATTGAGCATCGATAAAAGGACACCAACAGTCTCTGAGTGATGTTATTCTTCCTAAGCATCCTTAGAAAGTACAATCTCTGTTGAGCCTTTTTCAATACCTCTGAGGTATTTATGCTCCAAGTCAATATGGACACCCAAAAAATGAAAAATCCTCACCCTTTCTACCCAGTCTCCACTGATGATAATAGTGGGATATCCATCCCCTTCTTCCTATAATTTATTACAAGCTCCTTAGTTTTTGAAGTATTTAGAAGCAAGTTATTCTCGCTACACCATTTTACCAATCGCTCCACCTCATCCCAATAAGCAGACTCATTCTCCTCTGAGATGAGCCCCACTACTATGGTATCATCTGCAGACTTAACAATGGTATTGCTGTTATAAGTAGAGATAAATGTGAGATTTCTTGAACAATAGTGGAGCACTTCAGACAAGATGGAACACTTGATTGTAGCAATGACTGGTTAAAGATTCTAGTGAAGACTCTGGCCAATTGGTTTGCACAGTCCTTCAACAATGATCCAGGGATGCCATCAGGTCCAGCAGCCTTCCTTGGATTGACAGCTTTCAACACGCACCTCACCTCATACTAAATCTGGGGAGCAATGTTTGTCCACAGTCACTGTGTTTGTGCACCAGTTACTATTAACATACACACAGAGTCCTCCTTTTCTGTTCTTACCAGAATCCTTTGTCCTATCATAAAACTGTGCAGTGAAGACTGCTCGCTCCACAACAGAATCTGGAATGAGTGAATGCACCCAAGTCTCTCTAGTTAGTAGAATGCAACTGTCCCTACTAATACTATTAATTACAATCTGAAGCTTCAGTTCGTCCATCTTATTAACCAAGGGTCTGACATTCATGAGATAGAGACTGGGAAGGGGTGATTTGTATGGTTGCATCCATAACCTATTTAGTACACTGGCTCTACACCCCCGTTTCTTTTTTCCTCTCTCTACGCCTCCTTGGCTTCCTTCCTGTTGGGATGACAATCCACAGAGAGCCAGGATTCCTTGCTATGTTCGCTGGAATACTGTGTAAGCTGAGAAACTCAGCTGTGACATTTTGCCCGCAACAGACTCCTATTTTAAGTAGGTCTTGCCAGCTGTATGAGTTATCTGCCCAACAAAACATACTAAAAGTAAAAAAACAACTCAAACAAAAAAACCATACAAGCCACCGACATGGAAAACACCAAGCTGCTGCAACTATGTGTGCCACCAATTCTTCTAGAAAATATTAATTTTTTTAAAAAAGAGAAAGATAAATGATACAAAGTAAAAACAAGAGTGGAGCACTAAAATGCTGCTCCTTTCCCAAGACCAGAACCGGATTGATTGATTGATTGATTGATTTCTTTTTCTTTCTTTCTTTCATCTGACCCCATACTTAATAACTATTATGACTAGTTGTATCAGCCCCAGCCCTAACACTAAGTGAAGACAAAACCTAACCCTAACTCTAATTGTAACCATAATGCTTACCCTTATCCTAATACTAACTATAGAAATCCATCTAATTTTTTGTCCAAACCAAAATAACTATGATTAGTCCAGGAATTATCAGCCCTAGCCCTAGCCCTAGCCCTAACCCTAACCCTAACCCTAACCCTAACCTTAATAGTAAGACAAATGCTAACTGTTTCTATACCCTAAACCTAAGCAGAACACTATCCCTATCCCTAACCCTTAACCTAACCCTTATCTTACCCCATGCTGTACAAGTAATATGAGCTGCAGTATTAGCCATAACACTAAACCTAATCTGCACCCTAAGCTTAACCCTAACCCTAACCATAATCACAACTGAAATCCTAAAACTAATCCCAACCAAAATCCTAACCCTAACCTTACCAAGCTGTATAAATAAGCTTCTCTATTAGCGATAGCCCTAACCCTAACTTTCACCCTAAGTTTCACCTTAAACCTAACCCTAATCCTAACCGAGATCCTAACTCTAACCAAAATTAAAACCCTAACCCTAACCCTAATGCTAACCCTAACCCTAATCCTAACCCTAACCGCAATCCTAACTCTAACCCTTATCTTACCCCAAGCTCTATAAGTATTATGAAGCCCTCTATTAGCCCTAACCCTAACCCTAACCCTAATTAACCCTAACAGTAATTCTTATATTTCCCCAATGTGTATTAGCCCTAGCAATAACCCAAATCCTCACCTAACCCTAACCCTTACTCTATCAATAACCCTAACCTTTATCTTATCCAAATTTTAATAACTGTCATAAGAAGTATTAACCTGAACCCAAACTCAAACCTGAACCTGAACCTTAAGCTGAATCCGATCCTGATCCCTAACCCTTATTTTACTCAAAGCTCTATAATTTTTACGAGCCCCAGTATTAACCCTAACCCTAAACCTAACCCCAACTCTAACCCAAACCCTAACCCTAACCAAACCTGAACCTGAAACCTCCCTGATGGATATTTGTAACAGCACAGTACAAGAAGTTGAATTCCATTCAGTTGTTGGTAGCTTCGTATTTTAGATAACTAAATTCAAAAACACATATCGTCTGTGTTATAAGCAATGCAAGCTTTCCCCCTACCTATACCAGTTTTTTCTGAAAGGACAAATGGAACAGAAGAGAATTTCTGCATAATGACCACCACGTGAGAGCAAAGGTTGAACATTATGGCTAGTATCCATTTCTTAATGCAAACTTTAGTAGACCCATTGACTCAGCTGGATTTATATGTGTTGTCATTAGGCAATTAATTCAATAGATCTACTGCAGTGGTGTCGAACTGTGGCCCTCCAGATGTTCTTGGCCTTCAACTCCCAGAAATCCTGGCCAGCAGAGGTGGTGGTGAAGGCTTCTGGGAGTTGAAGTCCAAGAACATCTGGAGCGCCACAGTTCGACACCACTGATCTACTGTATTTAGAGGTGCTGGAAAAAAAGAGAAATTCTAAAGGCACAACATAAAATAATTCCAACAAGAAAAAAAGGTGGGAGGTGGCAAAAAAGGCCAATGTGGCTTCACAAGAAGCTCAAGGAGGACCTAAAGACAAAAAAAGACATGTACAGAAAGAAGGCCAGTCCATCAAGGATGAGTACACCAAGGATGAGACAAGTAGCAAGGAAATGCAGGGATAGCATTAGGAGGACAAAAGCTGAGAATGAGCTGAGGTTAGCTAGAGACACTAAAAGCAATAAAAGAAACATTCTTCAAGTATGTGAGTACCAAAAGACAAACAAAAGAGTGACACGGCTCCATAATGGAGATGGAAAAATGATAACAGATGACAAAGAAACGTCAGAGGTGCTCAATTCCTATTTTAGTTCAGTCTTTCCCCATAAGACAGACTATGAAATTCCAAACCAACTGGAAGTGCAAGGGGGGGGGGGGGACAGGATTGCGGCTGGAGATTGATAAAAAAATAGTCGAGGAATGCCTTACCAACTTGAATGAGTTCAAATCTCCAGGGCTGGATGAACTGCATCTAAGAGTACTGAAGGAACTGGCTGAAGAACTCTCAGAACCACTATCACTTTCTTGAAATCATGTGAAACGGGGGAGGTGCCAGAGGATTGGAGGAGGCCTAATGTTGTCCCTATCTTCAAAAAGGGCAAAAAAGAGGAACCTGGGAACTACAGGCCAGTCAGCCTGACATCAATCCCAGGTAAAATTTTGGAGCAGATTGTAAAGCGGTCATTGTGTAAGCACCTAGAAAACAAGGCAGTAATAACTAGAAGCCAACACAGATTTGTCAAGAACACATCCTGCCGAACTAATTTGTCTTCATTTTCTTTAATTAGGTCACCTCCCTGACAAACAGAGGGAATGCTGTAGACGTAGTATATCTTGACTTCACCAAACCTTCTAACAAAGTGCCCCATGATATCCTGATTAGCAAGCTAAGTAGGTGTGGGCGTGATAAATCAAGTGTCAGGTGGATACACAATTGGCTACAGAATTGTACTCAGAGGGTGATTATTAATGGGTCATTCTCTAAATGGGAGGAGCTAACAAGTGGGGTACCCCAAGGCTCAGTCCTGGGCCTGGTGCTCTTCAATATTTTTATTCATAACTTGGATAAGGGAGTGCAGGGAATGCTTGTCAAATTTGCAGATGATACCAAATTGGGCAGAATAGCTAATATCCTAGAAAACAGAAACAAAATTCAAAATGACCTTGATAGGATGGAACACTGGACTGAAAGCAACAGGATGAAATTTAACAGGGATAAGTGCAAAGTGGTGCACCTTGGAAAAAGAAACCAATTGTATAGTTACAAGATGGGGCATAGTCAGCAAAACTACAAGTGAGAAGGATCTTGGAATTGTTGTAGATCACAAGCTAAATATGAGCTAACAGTGAGATGTGGCTACAAAAAAGGCAAATGCTATTTTAGGCTGCATTAATAGAAGTATAGTTTCCAAATCCCATGAGGTGCTAGTTTCCCTCTTCAGCATTGGTTAGGCCTCACCTTAAGTATTGTGTCCAGTTCTGGACACCACACTTCAAGAAGGATGCTAACAAATTGGAACAAGTTCAGATGATGGCAACAAGGATGATCAGGGGCTGGAAACCAAGCCTTATGAGGAAAGGCTGAAAGAACTGGGCATATTCAGCCTTGAGAAAAGAAGACTTAGGGGTGATATGATAGCACTTTTCAAATATTTGAAAGGCTGACATACAGAGGAGGCACAAGATCTGTTCTTGATCATCCCAGAGTGCAGGACACACAACAATGGGTTCAAGTTAAAGGAAACCAGATTTCAGTTGAATATCAGGAAAAACTTCCTAACTGTTAGAGCAGTATGACAGTGGATCCAGTTACCTTGGGAGTTGGTGAGTGCTCTAACACTGGAGGCATTCAAGAAAAGCTCAGATAATCAATCACCTGGCAGGTATGCTTTGATTGTATTCCTGTATTGAGCAGGGGGTTGGACTTGATGGCCTTGTAGGCCCCTTCCAATTTCACTTTTCTATGAGTCTATGATTAGCCTATGTAATTTATGTTCCTCATTTGTTCTGTGGAAATACAGTGGTGCCCCGCACAGCGAGGTTAATCCGTTCCAGATTAACCTTCGCTGTGGGAAACATTGCTGTGCGGGAGGGGAAAAGCCATAGAAACGCATTGAACTTTGTTCAATGCATTCCTATGGCTTTCAAACTCACCGTTCAGCGAAGTTCCTCCATAGGCGGCAGCCATTTTCGCGCCCTCCCCTTGCAGAACGAGGGTGCCAAAATGGCTGCCATCAGCTGTTCGGCGGGTCAAAAATGGCTGCCGGAACAGCCGAAAGGGGCCGGGGCGCAGCGTTTTCGCGCCCTTGGTAAGCAAGGGAAGCGCGCGAAAACGCTGCCGGAAGCCCCGAAATGGTTGCGAGCAGCTTACTGACCTTCGCTCTGCAATTTTCGCCCATTGGGGCCATCATTGTGCGATCGCTTTAGCGATCGCAAAAGCGTCACCTTAGAGCGAATTCATCGCTCTACGGTGCGCTCGTTGTGCGAGGCACCACTGTACCTTGCTTTGGATTCCTTAATATGTGCTAATAAGCGGGCAGAGGAAGACTTGCCATGGCAACTTCCTTCTTCAAATCCCTAGATATTTTACAAAGAAGGTGACAGGACTGTACTGAGCAGGGTGCCCAGAGGGAAGTAAATGATCCCTTAAAAATCAAGTGGAGGTATCTTCTGAGAGCCCTTCCACAAGAGAAAGGCAAATTTTAGATACAACCTCGATAAAACCTCAAGTAATATAGTGGAAGAAATAGATGATCGTATGCCAATCTATGTTTGGTCAATTTCCACATCATTTCAACTCTACTGTATTGGTGTGGCACAAAACTAGTTTTGTTCTCAGCTACTTCTATCCTTGTCATACTGCTGGATCATTAACCATTTTATTATTTATTTATTCTTTAAACTATTGTTATCTCACCTTTTTCTTAAAAAAAACCCCACTGCTTGATTTTTACACTGTTTTGTGGGCACACATAAGCAATTCCATCTTTCAGATCAAGAGGACCATCAAAAAACCCCCAAACTTAGCGAAACAGAGTAATATTTTGTCTTTGTCCTATATCCTTTTTTGTTTAAAATAACAAGATGACAGGGAATGGGACAAAAAGCTACTTTTTGATATGAAGGAATTGACATGCTGCATTTTGTTAGATATTTAGGAATCACAGGATTTTTAAGAGAATAATGGAGTAGGGCATCCTGCTGTGGTTCACTTGCAGGTAGACAGATAATGTTTCAACCTTATCTGTTCATTTCCTTCTGCTTACCACCTTGTAACACCTCCTTTCCATTAATTCCTGTAGTTCTAGATGAATGGGCATGCTTTTTACTATTATTTTGAAGCAAGGTGTAAAGCTTCTCATACAAGTACATAATATGGTTGCATCACTGCACATAAATGAATGATTCTCCTTTCAGATTGTCATTTGGGGAGCCTGAGGGACAAATGTTCAAGTTAGACTGAATAAAATCTTTTTTAAAAAATTACAGGCAGAGTAGAGGGAATTATCCTTGAGGCCACAGTAGGTGAAGAAGAGAGGCTTGTCCCTTTTTCCTCAGCAGCAACTCTAGTGACACTCCCCCAGATTGGTTAATATGGTTCAAGAGAGAGGTTCTCATTGGTTCCAGTAAGAGCTTTATTTTTAAGTCTTATGGTTACACTAAGGGGGTCCTGCGTATAGCCAAGGAAGAGAAGGGATGGACTAAGAGTTTCATTGTATTATTGATGTATTTAATGATCAGTATTCTTTTCACTATCTAAGCACATGGAACTAAACCTGTAGAAGCTGTTGTGGTAGTCTGACAATGTGCTGCTTGCATGACTGCTTGTATAACTGGGGCACATTATCAAACATGCAACCATGTGCAACCAGCACCTCATCAGGCCATCATGGCAGCTTGTGAAAATGGAGGTTGTTCTACTACTAACAAGGCGGCAAAATGCTCTGGGAAAAACAATAACGCTGGGGAGAATGGAAAGCATCAGGAAAAGGGGGAGACCAAATATCAGGTGGATTGACTCCCTAAAGGAAGTCACAAGCTTGTGTCTGTAAAAGCTGAGGAGGGCCGTTGAGGACAGGACATTTTGGAGATTGCTCATCCATAGAGTCACCACAGGTCGAGGCAACTTGAAAGCACATAACAAGAGCATTGTCCTAAATTTGTGTGTGACATAGGCTGATGACATTATCATAGTTGCATGGTGTAAAGTTATGCCAATAGGATTTGAGCCATTAATTTGAAGAAAACATTCAAGGATGGATTCTAGAGAAAAATCATAATAATTATTATGTACATATAATTATATGTACAATCAAAACATTGTGTCAAAAATTAAATGAATATTAGACTGGTATCAGTATTAGGTACATTTGTGATTAACAAAATCTATAAATGAGAACAATATACCTATGACACCATTATGGTGTCTTTGTCATTCTTACTGGATATGTCACTTTTTCAATTTATCTCAGGGGCAGCTCCTGGACCAGGACAGGAAGGGATATCACCCCAACATCCAGAGCTTGCCTAAGGCTATACTCGATATCTTATTTTTCCAGTTTCTCAATGGGAAATAGAATACTGTACAGATTTTTAATTATATTATTAAAATATTCTGTAAGCCACCTTGAGTGTTGGGAGTAAAATGGACTATAAATAAAAAGTATGCATGAATGGATGGATGGATGAATCAGCCTACAAATAAAGGAATTTGTAGTATCTCTCACTGATGGTAATGCAGCATCTGCATAAATGTTTCCATCAGAGAAGAGCTGACTGCTTCCAAGGAAGCCTTTTCCTCTGTCAAATAGTTTGTACTAGGATGTTTCTTGAAACGTTCTGGCAACCTCTTCTTACTTGCGGTTTCCATGCATTTGTTCTAGTGTTGCCTTCTAGAACGAGAAGAGAAAAGTCTGCTTGGTTTTTTATTTGGTGGTCCTTCAAATAATATTCAAACAGAGCTATCACATATCCCTTTAATTGTCTCATATATCAGTTAAACATACCTGAGGAGAACAGCAGCAATGTAAATTCTACCTGCAGGCTTTCAAAAATTTAGCAGAATTTTCACAATGAAAGCATCAGTCATGCCTTTACATTTTCCTCATGTGAGGTTTTCAATTGTGATCAGATTATAGCCGTTTATTGTTTAATACGCACCAATGGTTATCTTTGACAACCTTGCATATGCCTAAGAAGACACTGCAAGGAAGCGGAAAGCTGGGTATAATAAACATTCTTAACACTGAAGTTCACACCTCAAGGAAATGGAGCATAGTAAGTGTGCATATCTATCAGTGGTTGGTTGATACTAAAATGGGCAAACAACAGGAATATTGTCTTGGTAATTAAGTGTTTAAGCTTTCTTTATATATTTTGGAAATGTGTAATTGAAGACAGATGCTTCCTTACTGGTACATTTGTTGAATTTTGAAAGGTAAGCACACTGGGAAGGTAAGCTGCAACACTTTCTTTCTAAGCACATTCCCATTTTTTTAAACACTTCAAGACCATTTGAATCAGAATGGACAGTTGACTCACGAGGCTTCATATTTATGGCATGCTTCTCCGGAAAGAAAAGCAAAAGTGGATGGGTGTGTCATCCTCTTTCACGAAGCCTTATCTTACTCAGTTGTCTATTGTTATTTGCTAAAGCCTTCCTTTCTTAAAGGAAGAGCATCACTGTGCACAATTAAGCACCTACGCTGATGCTTTGCTTTCGTCCTCTGAAGGAGGAAAAAAGGGAATGCTGCATGCACATATCCAATAGGGATAATATTAGTGATACATATTTGCATCAGAGTAAGTTTCCTGTATCAGCCTTTGCAGTTGGTTAGGTTACATACTGAAACACATAAAATAATGCAGCACAATAAATGTAGCACATAAAATAATACAGCACATAAAATAATAATGAATTAATTCTGGACACTTGTCTGTCAGTATACCAATAAAATAAAACGACTACTGCTTCTAATATAACAATCACAACTACTAATTTTGTTAAGAAAATAACTCTAAGAAGTTTGCATCATTAACCCAAGAAATTTCATTAATTTCAATATAGTAAAAATGTAGGTATCTATATTGGCTGACAGAAATAAAAAACAGATTGCTCACTCTTTGTACCATTTTAACAGACCCTCTTAAAGATCTCAGTTTCTGTTACTTTTCATCTAATTGCATTGTAGGTGTCTAATCTCAAAAGACTTTGATGTTGGGAAAGTGTGAAGGCAAGAGGAGAAGGGGACGACCAAGGATGAGATGGTTGGACAGTGTCATCGAAGCAACCAACATGAATTTGACACAACTCCGGGAGGCGGTGGAGGATAGGAGGGCCTGGCGTGCTCTGGTCCATGGGGTCACGAAGAGTCGGACATGACTAAACGACTGAACAAACAAACAAATCTCAAAATTCCCATATATACCAATTTATTTGTTATTACTTTAAATCTTCAGCACTACCACTAGTTCCTTGATCAGACATATATAAATCACATTCCAAAACTCGGACCATTTTGAAAAGCACTGTCACATTTCACACCTGAATTTCATATCAAAATGTGTAGACAGCTGCTCTAGAACATTTTTTTAATTTACAAAGTGACAAATATTGAATAGCATCAGGCTGGATACTTGGCTTTTGCCGCAAGCATTTACTGTAGGATTTGTTGCTTTGGGCTGGATTTTTCTGTAGCTCGTTTGATACATTCTTAAGCACAATAGATGGTAGAATTCTATATAATGTACATTAGGAAGCTATCTTATATATTGAAACTGTGCAAGTAATATGGTTATTCTTCTATGGATTAATTCAAGTGTATATTTAGTGTTGTTTGTTGCAAACAGAATGAGGAGAAGTGATGATAACTTATAGTTATTTTCCCGGTGTAGGGAAAAGGGAATTTCCACCAGAAATATATTACTGAAACATGCCTGTTTGCAAATCTGCTGATAAGCAGTTTTACTTGTTACAGAAATTGTAAAGAAATAGAACCAGTAGTGCTGGTGTGTGACATAGGCTGAAGGGAAATACCAGTATGTTATTGTTATATGCCATCAAATCTCCAATGTATAGTGACCCTATGAATGAGTGACCTCCAAAATGTCCTGTCATCAACAGCCCTTCTCAACTTTTGTAAATTCAAGGCTGTGACTTCCTTTATGGAGTCAATCCCATTCATAAAAAAACAGTATAGCAACTTCTAACCAACCCAGTGCCCTCTTGTTACGTTGAGGATTTTGGTTGGGGACAATGAGATTGTAGTCCACCTCATCTGGAGGACACCAGGTTGAGGTAGGGTGTTGTCTACGGATCCTGGGGTAGGTAGGCTCCACTATAGTGTTACTCTGATACATGACTAGCAAGTAGGTGATTTAATAGAGCAGGTTAAACAAGGAGGATTCTAGTCACTGTGAGAGTAATATAACATATGATGCTGCACTGAAAATGCAATGCATCAAGTACTTAACAAAGCATATGTGGTTTGCTGGTTCAACAATATAGAGTATTTGCACAAGTCAGTATATCAGACTTTTTCCTGCTCTATGACCAGACTTTTCCAGAGCAGCTGGTGTTTAGAAGTTTGCATGTAAAGGTTTCAGTTTTCCAAGCTTTGCAGCAGTAAAGAGGGAAGTTGCCACAATCCTTGTGAAAGGTGTTACAAGCCCCCTTGGGTCCTTTTGGGGGGAAAAGGTGGGATATAAATAATTTAAATAAAATAAATAAATAAAATAAACACAAGTGCTTCATACACCATACCGAAAGGAGAATTTAAGAAGAACTTTCAGGGCCAAACCAGGTGAACTGGCACTTTTGCAAATGACAATGGTAATTCATCAGTCCCTCCCCAGAAATCTTGGAAGCTGTCATGCTTGTGAAATCAATGTGGATCCACAACCTGTCGTTTCCTCCCAATATCCATTTGAAAAACAAAATCAACATAATTTGCAGCTTCAGAAGCTGTAAAAACCATTAGAGCATAATCAGACACATTTTACCGTTTAAACCAGTTTGGTTTCTCTCATATTTAGCTCCTTCAAATCTCACATTTTTTCCCTTGTACATGGAAATTTTGCAACTTTTAGTAAATCTTTATATGCTTAAACAAAACAAAGCTTTTACTCCACACCCACTTTATCATAACATGATATTAACATGTGTATACTTGTGTGATTTTAATATAGACATTTAAGCTCTGGCTATGGTAACAATCCTGTTTTATTTAGCTGATAGCTAAATTCCCACAAAACAGAGCAGACATAGTTCAGGAAAATGATCTTTGCAAATCCCAGTATGAAACAAATTAATCTGCACCACAGGAGGACCAATACGCCTGAAATATACCCTTCGGCTGGTGCATTTGTCCAAATATTGTGATGCAATTCTCAGCTCCTGCTTTTAAAATGTGTTTCTAAGATATAATACTATACATTTGGAAATAAGTATTTTGAGAGAAAATCCATTCAAAAATACACATTTGAGGTGAAATTCTAATGTGATTTTAAAAATAAAAATGCAGAGGCATGTAGGAGAAAAAAAAAAGATACACCCATAGGTTTACAAGTGAATATCCAGGGTAGTGAAATAGACCAGATGCAGATGATCCAGCTAGTCTAGGAATGGAATAATTCCTGAGTTTATTATATCCCAACACAAGTATAATAGAAAAATCTATCACAGCTAAGTACAGAGGCAAATTAAGCCCTATATTAAAAATAAACAAGGAACCCAGAATACAATTAAACTGAATATGAAGCTTTTCTTCTAGGATCATCTGTGAGAAAGCCCAAGTGTTTTGAGAATGCTAATCTCCTATCTTTAGATGAAGGCTAAGCTTTCACTGAAATTCCCAGCACAGAAATACAGCTAATGTGTATGCTATTAAGTCAATACAAATTAAGACTCACTTTGTGAAGGCACTCTTGTTATGATCAACTTTTTAACCTGCGAAAGCAAGTTGTGTCGAAAACCTTTGATTTCCTTCCCTCCTGTTTAGTGCAGCATCAAAGGCAACATTTATTATCTCTGTCCCTGTCACCCACTTTCAGAAGTGTGGCTGCTGAGCTAGAGACCTTCAAATAAGCTTAGAGCATAACCTGTTTCTATGCTTTGAATGTATTAGTGCAAAGTAAAGGCTAGAGATTACTCTCTGCCAATTTGCAGCCTGTCACCCTCCCTCTGGAGCTAACAAAGATTGGAATATTAACATGTTCCATTCCCCCAGGCATCACAAACTTTTCAAAAACAAATTCATATGAGATTTTTGCTCCTTATTTCTATGACAACAGAAAAAGGCCAATAATCTCTAGCCAGGAAAGTTTATTTCAAAGACAAAAATACATTTTAATATACAGCAAATATGTCCTTCCGCCTCCACCCAGTGAGAATATCTGAGGGGTGGATTCTGTTTACTGTAGATTGAAATGTTAAAGACACAGATCAAAGTGGCAAGCTACAGAAGAAAGCAATGAACCTTGTCGCAGCATTGCATATGATCTGAACTCACAAGTGGCTGGAAATTCCCTATGTAGTTTTTCAATCTATCTACATTCAATTTGTGCTTGTCAAACATCGTGTTACATGGGTTGCTTACAATTATTTGTTTTTTTGCCTCTTGGTGTCTTCCCAGTTGTCTCCCCAAATTCCACACATCTTTCAAACATTCAAACTGTTCATGTATGTATTTTAGTATACAATATTGGCTCCTATCGTAATATTACTCTCATAGTATGCAATGTTCTCAAAATCCTCTAATAACATTCTTAATAAAAGTAACTCCAGTTCCAAATCTATATAATTTGAGGTTATTTAACTGACAAACTTTGTATTTTATGCCAATGATAACCGAGTAAGTTCTTAACACATAATTGATGTTATCTAGAGCATTTTATACAGATTTTCTTTGTATAATTGTTTAGCCATTTCTATCTCCACATTTTCTATCCTGTCTATAATAAACATCTAATGCATGTTTATTACATACTATTTGTTTGATATATTCTCAAAGGCTTTCACAACTGGGATCCGATGGTTGTTGTAGGTTTTTCGGGCTGTCTGGCCATGTTCTTGGGGTTTTTCTTCCTAGGTTTCTCCAGTCATATTTGTTTGCACCAACCTTATATCTAGCTTCAACTTACCTTTTAAAAACACCATATTTTGCCTTTACCCTGATTAGTGCTCCTTTATTTCAATTAATTCTCTATTTTAATATATAAGATATGCCCCTTTACAATTCCAGGAGTTATGTATATACATGTCTTTCAACACTGAGGACCGCTTTCCTATTTTCCCCTTTTTCATCTTTCTAAGTAATTCCTTCTCTTATTTGTCTTTTTTTGTTTCTGTCTCTCTAAACATTCTGCCATCTTTTATGTCCTCTACTACTTTCCTGTTCACAAAATGATCAAATGTAAAATAAGAGGAAAAATAAAGCTTTCAACCCAGGACAGAATGAAATAAGTGGATATTTAAATCTCTCACGTTTGTTTACTGCATACTTCCCTGGTCTGGTGCTCTCCAGGCAGTTAAAGTTCAACATACTGTATCTCAGGACCCCAGGCAGGAGAATAGCTGATTTGTGAAATATTCTGATACATTCATATAAAACCCTACCTCAAACTTTCTTTTCTCCATTCACAGGTAGCTCATAATGAGAGCAAGAGGCACTCCCTTCTCAAAATGTTGGGTGATGTATTCCTTGATTGAACCACCCTATTCCAGGATTATTACCCCCTGATTCCTATATTTTTCCTTCAATAAATTTCCCACATCCTCTTTAAGATAAACGTATTTCATCTGTGAAGTCTGTAGTTCCTTAGTTCCCCTCACCAACTGAAATTGAATTCATGTAATGATATTTTCCTTATGCAACCATAGTTTTTCCATTCAGGGGGAACTAAATTGGCAAATAATATGGAAATTGTTCCAAGACTGGAACAATCCAATTTGTGTTATTTTCTGTTGAATACACAATGTACAAGTCAGTAGGAATCAGCCTGGTTGTTGTTTAGTTGCTAAGTCACATCTGGCTCTTCGTGACCCCATGGACCAGAGCACACCAGGCCCTCCTGTCTTCCACTGCCTCCCGGAGTTGGGTCAAATTCATGTTGGTAGCTTCGGTGACACTATCCATCCATCTCATCCTCTGTCATCCCCTTCTCCTCTTGCCCTCACACTTTAACAACATCGGGGTCTTTTCCAAGAGTCTTCTCTTCTCATGAGATGGCCAAAGTATTGGAGCCTCAGCTTCAGGATCTGTCCTTCCAGTGAGCACCCAGGGTTGATTTCCTTCCAAATGGATAGGTTTGTTCTCTTTGCAGTCCAGGGGACACTCAAGAGTCTCCTCCAGCACCACAATTCAAAAGCATCAATTCTTTGGTGATCAGCCTTCTTTATAGTCCAGCTCTCACTTCTATGCAACACTACTATACAAACCATAGCTGTGACTATGCAGACCTTTGTCGGCAAGGTGATTGTCTCTGCTAAAAAGCATAGACGATCAGCCTGGAGTCCCCCACAATTCAATTTTTTCCCTCCATGCTTGGATCTTCTACTCTCTATTTTTTTTCAGTATATCCATTCACATTAGCTCAGGTGGTGTTTTCACTTGTGCTGATGACATATAATTTCAGATCCTTCTATAGAGGGATAGAGATGAGCATGAATCACCAGTCTGACAGTTTGTCCCAGTTTGTTTACTGCTAAAACATGCATTTAGCAGTTCAGTGCTCCTCCCCCTCCACTGGGTGCCCAGTCAGAAGCAGTGTCCTGGCTTCCCTGCCCTACCTCCTCTAGGTACTGCTTCTGAGTGGGTGCCTACTAGAAGGGGAGGGGCGCTGTACCACCGACACACATTGCAGCAGTAAACAAACCAGGATGAATAGCTGAAGTAATGGTTTTGCCCATCTCTAATGGAGGGGTTTATAGCCATTGTAGTTCAAGTCATTCCACCTGGCTACACCAGCAGTGAGCCCATTCAGTCAGAAAACTGTCTGCCATTTGAATCCTACCCTCTCCAAAAGCCTGGGTCTGCTTATTTTCCCTCTTCCAATCCCATTGGATTTTTTGTATTTTTGAAGGCTTGGTGCCTTTATGCTAGGGTATCTAGGAACCCAAGAAAGAGTCAGCAAAGAGACAGAGAGAAAGAGAGAGGGGGAAAATTGCTAATCAGCATTTCTTTGCAATTTGTTCTGTCAGTTGTAGTCTTGCCTCCTGCAAATCTGGTTAACCACTGCACGGCTACCTTAACAAACTGCAAACAATTTGCCAATTTCCTCATCTCCCTCTGATGACCTCTGTGTGGTCAGCTAAAGTGAATTAACTTGGGGAAACATGACTTTTTGTGTGGGACCTCACAGCTGATCCATTTATATTTTTCCCCACTTTGTAGTTGCACCCTCATTCCCTTTGTTTCCACTACAATGGTGGCTCCCGCCTCTCTTTTTGCATGTTTTTCCTTTACTTTCATTCTCTGCATTTGACCTGGTCATCCCAGAGGCTTGGACAAACATTTTTTATCCTGGTGGTACTCTCTCAAATGCCATCCATACTCATAGGAACCTGCTATATTCCGATCAATGGTCCATCCAGATCAGCATAGTCACATAAACCTGCGTGCAACATATGCTTTTGTTTTAATTTGATGCCTGGCTGGATTTCTGCAAAGGTACAGCAATTATGGCTTCTTTAAGACAAACTCAAGGGAACAGCCCCATTATCTGATTAGGCAGGTAAATAGGCATGTGCCACCAATAATGTTGCATATCTAAAAAAATCAGAGCAGAAATGGCTGGCATCATGTGGTAAACTCCATTTTTTTCCACAGGAGTGTAGTCTTGTCCAAGGTGGTCTGTACATCATGATCACCACCATCATCTGAACCTAGTACAGTCTTGTTATTTGAAGTTCATTAGAAGGGGAAGGGAATGTCATCCAATTAATTCTGTAACACTCATTCTGGTGTCCCACACTGAAAAGTGTGCAAATCCCTTGTCATTTTCTCCTCATGCTTACTTGTCAGTATGACACTTGAGTCTGGGAGTTGCACTATTTCTTTATATCACTTGTGGAGACTGATACATTTCCTTCCTTGAAGACTGAATTTTGCTGGGGGGTGGGGGAGAGAAAAGGAAGATTGATTTGCCTCCTCTTGACAGAATGGCTGCTTGTAGGGATAAATCTCAGATGCATATTTTGGTGTATGTTTTATGTTTGATTCTTAAAAGCACTGCTGCTTTTCACAGCCTCCTCCCCAGGTGGGCAGAAGCCTTCCCAGCAGTATATCCAGTGATAGTACTAAAGGCTCAGACTGAACCACCATCCTTTGAGGAGATAGCTAAATATACCGTTGAATTGTACCATAGCAACGAGACTGATATGGGAGAGTGTGAAGGTGACAATTTTCATCCCCAGCCATTCTCTGTGGCCCAAGAAGAAAAGAATAAAGTGAATAAGATCCAAAACTCTCTTCATTACTGTGTTCTATTATTATTATTATTATTATTATTATTATTATTATTATTATTGTTGTTGTTGTTGTTGTTGTTGTTGTTGTTGTTGTTGTTGTTGTTATTATTATTATTATTATTATTATTATTATTATAAGAGACTATTTTATTAAAGATTTAAAATTTCTGCTGCTTAAGTGGGAAATTTCTTACAACTGTTTTTCGAGACAGACATCAAACACAAGCCAGGCTAGGCTTCTTCTGAAACCATCACAACTTTCATTTCTTGTTCTTGGCTTTGAACCAACATTTTAAAATAGTAATGTGTGGGTTTCAACAGTTTTATCCCAAAACAAATGTGGGATGGCTTTGAAGGTGGTGCTGATGTGAGGGATTTGGATTTTGAGACCATAGGCTATGCTTTCTGGAAGATGGACTGTTGGCAAGTGACAGATTGCATCTCACAAGGACTGTGAAGTATGTGTTTGTTTGGACACCGCATGAAGAACTTCACCAGGAGGCTTTTAAGTTGAATTGGGAGGAGGAAGGAGATGCAAACTCTGAGGCAAAGACAGATGAAAGCTTATGTACAGTAAGAGGAACTGACCAAGCAGGTTTAATAGGCCCAATAGTATTTTTCATAAAAATATACAAGGAAATCAGACCTGAAATCACAGTCTTTTGCTATGCACGGATCCACAGAGGAAAAGAGCTCCAAGTTCCCTAGAGATTATTCCCTTCTCATTAACCGTCACTTAAATTCTCAATAACTCTGAGATATTTATAGGAGAAAGAGTAAAAAAAATTCTTTACTTACAGTTACCTAAAATTACAGAATTATGTATGCTACTTTCTTTCTGCACTCATACTTAGTAATGAACAGAGTGAATTAAGAGCAAACAAACAAGCACCACCAACACAGAAAAGAGAGGGAAAGAGCACTCAGCAGAGAGGCAGGGCTCTATTTGAATTCCAAGGCTAGAAGTAATGATTGGATAGATATTCACCCCAGCTGAGAAAAGCCCTGCCCCCAGTCAAACTACAAGCAGCATGCAACGTTGCAAATAATGCTCCAACACAAATTGCCTCAGAAGGTGGTGAGTGCTCCAACGCTGGGGGCATTTAAGAGAAACTTGGACAGCCTTTTGTCAGATACACTTTGATTTGGATTCCTACATGGAGCAGTGGGTTGGACTCAATGGTTTTTATAGCCCCCTTCCAACACCATATCTTTAAGCATCTGCGATTTAATATGATTTGTATCATCTTTTACAACACTCAAAGTAGTACTCCTCCAATGTTGAATACTCCTTTTCGGAACACCTGAAGAGTGTATCTGTATGAATGAACCCTTCGTTTCCAGGTTCTGGATCCAAATGAGCAATTCCAAATTTTAAAATGCAGAATTTCAAAGGGAGATTCTCACATAAAGTAACTGAAATACTGTAGAATTAATAACAAACTTTGATTCTGTTTGTGTGAATCTAAATAGAGAGAATGGTCTCCTGCCCCCCCCCTTTTGTGGGAAATAATTTAGTTAGCCAGAGGTAGGAAAGTGCAGTTCCCACGAGGCATTGCTGCCTCTCTGAGCAGCACCTTTAACCTGCAAAAGCAGTGTATTGTGTATTGCTCTCACATATGCGTTAGTCAGAACTTGTTCATATCACTTGCCTAATTTGCATAAATAGGCTTGAGTTATTATTTTGACACAATAGAAGATATAATTTGAAATGCACATTGTGTTGTGGGGTATTAATCACCTAAGCTACGGTCAACATAATTTACAAGCAGGAAAATTACACATCCAGTTGTAATGTTCATAGCTTTGCTTAAAATATGGCCACTGAGGAAATATACAAATAATTCTGAATGTATGAGCACATGGGGGGGGGAACCCCATCAGATAAAAGGATCCATGTTCTTTAAAATGGCTGCAGTTATTCCATAAAATTGTGTGGATAAAACATAGGAATACACTATGTTCCGTGAAGGCTGAAAATCCCCTTGGCCTAAATTCAGTATCTGCCCCAGATCCTACCACACCACCTGTTCCAGAGTTTCCAGGTATGCAGAATTCTGAGAGATCATAGGAGTGATGTGGGAAATGCCCCTCTCCTTTGACCACTGATAGGAGCAGTTCTGTCAGCAGAATGACACTGTTTGATCCTGTCATGAGACTAAAAGAGAATGAGACTTGTAGTCAGAGATTAAAGGAAAATGGGAATTGTAGTCAATGAGAAAGAGAGAAAATGGAGTCTGTTAGGTTTTAAAAGTGAACGGAAGACATGGGAATGTGAGAAAGGCAGAGAGGTTGTTTTTCTTTATTTTCAGCCAGCCTGGTACAGCATGAATCCTGATAAGCGGACAAGGACGGGAGGCGCAAGAGCACAGACCCAACAAATTCTTTTCTAATTGGAATGGAGATAAACCACCTGCATCTTCATGAGAATTATGGGTGGAATGGACAGTTACACCTCTTTGAGTTGATTGGTTTATGGTCAAGACTAAGGAGGTTCGAGTAATGTAGAAAATGGATGATGGGTTATGTGGGAGAGAGTCTTGTGACAATTCAAGATCCAAGGTGATGGATTGATGGTTTGTGTACGTGGCTTGGCGGAAAAGAGCATGTAAGTAGGAGAAAGAAGGAGGTGGGGTTAGCCTGCCTTAGCCCAGCTTAGTGTTTGTTATTTTTAATGGGAATTAATTGTTTTATTTAACTGTGTATTCTTTTGAACATGTTCTTTATGCTATGCTTGAACAAAAATGAACTGTTTTTGTGAAACTATATTTTCTTAATAAAAAAAAATCATAAAAGTCTTCAATGAGGATTGTCTCTTGGACTCAGCAGGGATTGACTAAATCCAGAGGAGTGGTAATGGCCATTGACTAGCTACCAGCGAAGTCCTAATTAACTGAGTTGTTGTGAGTTCTAAGGAACTACAAAGCCCATGTGTCTGTACTTGCAAAATATTGAGTAAAAATAAAGTGTTCTTTTAAGGTCAGGCTTATTCTAGGCGCAAAGGCTACGCACTGCTGGAGGTTGAGGACTTGCCCCAGCATAAAGGTGGTAGATTTGTGGCTGAGGGATTCCTTGACCGAAGGATTCATGCTCCTTAGGGAGATTTGGTTCCTGACAGATCCTACCCATTCCTATGTGGTTTATGGCTTCACTAGTTGATTTCCAGGGTTTCTCCCCAAATTGGGGCACAAGGGGTCTTATAAGATTAATTTTAAAGATACAAGGTATAAAACATTATAATGTTAAAAGACAGTGTTAACACTGTCACAATGGCATTGTTAAAATATATTAAAAGTCAGTAAAAGCACAGCAATCAAGAAAGTATAGCACCCATTCCTTAAATGCCTTGTCCTCAGAAATAAAACTGCACGAAGGCAGACCGGACTGCTATAAGAAAATGAGAAAGAGGGGCCCAGCTTAGCATTTCTTGGAAGAGATTTCCACAACCTGAGAATAGCCACCAAGAAAACCCTTTCTCACATCCCCACTAAACTTACAGTGGTGCCTCGCTAGACAGTTACCCCGCATGACAGTTTTTTTGCTAGACATTGACTTTTTGCGATCGCTATAGCGATTTGCAAAACAGTGATTCCTCTGGGGGAATTTCGCTGGACAATGTTTGGTCCCTGCTTCGCAAACGATTTTCGCTAGACGACAATTTTGACACCTCCCTCCGCGCTCTCAAAACAGGTGTTTTCGGGATCTAAGCTTTGCAAGACAGCGATTTAAACAGCTGATCGGCGGTTCGCAAAGCGGCTTTCCTATGGCCGATCTTCGCTAGACAACAACTATTCTTCCCCATTGGAACACATTAAACAGGTTTCAATGCATTCCAATGGGGAAATGCTTTTCGCTAGACAACGATTTCACTAAACTGCAATTTCAGTGGAACGGATTATCATCGTCTATCGAGGCACCACTGTACTTATGAGGATGAGAGGACCAAAGGAAGACAAGAGGATGAAACAAGTCACAATTTACATTCCTAGTTACACATCTGAAATGGCTGACACTTTCCAGCCTCAGGGTACGGAGATTCTGAGTCTTATGCAATCTCAACTAGACAAATAGCTCATTGTGATAGCTTCCCCATGAGATTTGCAACTTTATTGGATTCCCAATATTTTCCTATTCTTTTATTTAGCCATCAGAGGAATGTTCTGAGAAAGTTCAAATACCAGACTAACTGAACAAATAAGATGTATAATTAGGATTGCTGTATTTCTTCTTAGCTTACCTTCCAAAGACAGTGATCCTTAGGTTTTACAAAGTTTCCTGTATTTTTTTTTCTTTTACTGTTTGAAGATTGTTCAGATAAAAACCTAAGGGAATTAAATAAAACATTGTCCTATATGTTGTGCTTTCTAAGTGAAATTGCTTAAAATGTGGGAGACATTAACTTGCCACCCAAACATATGATGTCATTTTCATATGACTGCTTCATGTGTGGTGCTTTTGAACAGAATAGAGAAAGAGAAAAGCAGGGCATGAAGACAGTGGGGAGATGGAGAGTTAAATATTCTTTGTCTGAAAAATAAAGCATCACAGTCCCTTTCTCTAAACTGCTTTCTGGCAGTGTCTAATCCAAGGCCCCAAACATTAGCAAGAAAAGCAAGCTGCATACACTCAGTTCATCTGAGCGCTATTAAGAACATTCCCTTGCATTTCTGATTGGTATTTCTCAAAGGGACATAGCATACATGTCTTGCCTGGGAGCAGTAGTTTATTTTGGATTTAAGGGGCAATAAGCATACCAGTGAGGGAAGGTTACAAAATCTTTATTAAAAAGAAACAAAGGACTATTATAGCAAAACTGAGTATGAAAAATAATACAATAGTAGCAACAGTATAATACAAAATAATTGTATTAGAAAACCTGCTAAAGAATAACCCTAATGCAAAGAATAAAGCAAAAGCAAAACCTTTCCCTTTGTTGGAAGCCCCAGGGAATAGCAGCAGGTTGCACCTGCTCCGAAATGGCCTATACTGAGGCTTCCCAAACAAGTATGTCAGAGATCTTTATGGTAGTTAGCACCTGTAGCCCATAAGACCCATAGCATATTCCTTCTTAATTAGCCAAATGATAGAAGAGTAACTCACTAATTGGTACAGTCACAAGAAAATACTTCAATAATTGGCAAAATGATGACACAGATGTCTTCAAAGCACTTGACTAACGAGCAAAATGATATCACCTTATTTTCACTGATCCACGTGTCCAAAGCTACTGGTCTTCACTGGCATAACTGGGATAGACACATGCCTTTCCCAGACAACCACCTTAAAGGTCAGACAAAGGGCATCAGAAGAGAAGTAGTGTTCTAGGTACGGTAAGCTTCTAAAAGACATTCAGGCTAAAGATGGGCATTGAAGGCCTAAGCAAATGTTGGAAGTCTATGAATACAAGCTTGGACATAGGAGAATATTGGTACATATCACCATGCCTTCTTGATATTACATAAGTCTTTCTCAGTGGCATTACAATACATTACAGTAGAGGAACCAGAACAAAACAGAGCTGGAGGTTTATCTTAGGGATTTTAAAGCAGAAAACTAGATTTTAGAAGCATTGTAAGACAGAGCATTTGGGTAGGGCTTTGAGGTTCATGGCTAACTTGAAGAAAAGTGAGGGAATTTCAGAGTTTGTTTTAGGGTTAGGACTCAGGAAATATTAGCACCCAATATTTTAAGCTGTAGTATTTGATTTTTTTCTTGTGGTATAAGCTTTCACAGTGATGGCTAAAAATATTGGTACCTTTGCAATTCTGTCAGAAAATGCAAGCCTTCTCTCAGAAAATTGTTGCAGTTCCAAATATTTTGGTACTCACATGTTCATTTCTTTGATTTGCGTTGGCACCACACACACACACACACACACACACACACACACACACACACACACGCACGCACGCACGCACGCACGCACGCACGCACGCACACACACACACACACACGCACACACAAAACAGAGAAGAAAAGTCAAATCTGATACAGTCCCACACAGAAACCCCAAAATGTACTGGCCCAAATTATTGGCACCCTTAACTTAATATTTGTTAGCACCCCATTTGGAAAAAAAAATAACTGAAATCCATCCATCTTCCTGTAACCAGGAATGAGTTTCTTACACCTCTCTCCTGGAATTCTGGACCATTCTTCTTTTGCAAACTGCTTCAATCTCATCCTGTTTTCATCTCCCGAATGATACAATATTCATTATTTTATTAATTTTGGAATACATTATTATGAGGTACTGGGGCGTGTAGATGACAAAATGGTGACCAACGGGACCTCTGCAGATTCTGCCCGGGACAATGACTGCAAAAATGTTTTAATGTTTTAAACATGCTATATGGAAGATTAGAAAATTCAAATAACATGTGTGTTCTTACTCCATTTCTGTACTTCCATTTCCATTTGGTGTAAATTTTGTTAACATGCAAAGAAAGAGGAAGGGCTTGGGTGCATAGAAAATGAGGTGGATACTCTCCCTTGGAACTGATGAGTTATGAACAAAGTAAGCGCACAGCCCCTTCATTATCTCCTATGTCAGCCCTCAGTAAGAAGAAGTTAACAGGAGCAATTTTAGAGATATGCATCATTATCCTAAAATGGTGCATTTACAAATTGTACCAAGTGCAATTTTGATTTTGATTTTAATTAGCTAAAAGAGCGATCCCAGCTGTATCTATTATGCTTAGCAAAAGATTATTTCCATGCTGTTGAATGTATAAGGTGTGCTCTAATGTGCTATTACATTTCAGTGAGTGTCCCTGCAGGACAACACAGCAGCAACATTTAGAGGAAAGAATGAGGAATGAGAATAAGTAGTTTACCAGCTCTTTATTCCAATTGTTTCATTTCACTAAGAAATATAGTTTCCTCACCACAGGATGCCATACTTAACTACAAGGAAAATATAAAGCTAGCCCCTTGCTGCCAGCTTCTCTAGCATTTGAAATTTGCAGTACTGATTAAGTATTTGGCATTCATGTAACATTACCGTTCTCTGTTCAATTTTTTAAAAAATAAATACTCTACTTTTTTTTGTATTGTCAGCAAAAACAACCATATCTATTCAACATGAGGCATTTTGAAAACTAAAATGTTACTTGCATCAGATACATTTCTGTAATCATTTTTGCTTTCTGCTCTCTGTCATTATACAGCTGTGGGAGTGTAATTTTCATGTTCTGCCATTATAAAACATGAATGTTCTATTTTGTGTAAAACGCATACAATTTGTCCTATCAATATGCAATTTAGTATGGATAATCTCCTCAGTAAAATGGACTTTCTTTCAAAAATCGAGGCAACAGATTAAGAATGGCTACCGCAGTAGAAGTCTTTATTTATGCCAACATGTTGTTACTGCTTTTAACTAGATGGGGAACTAAAACTGTTATTCCACATTACAAAAGCATGGTGACACACAATATACCAGCAGCCCCCTTACTTAGTAAAAAAAAAATCATATAATTAATGTCTATTTAACTAAGTCTCATTTAACATTGATTCCCTGAAGAATTAACTTTTCTTTTCAAAGGTCCAGCACATTTTATTGCTTCCTGTTCAGGGCTGCTAGAGGATTAGTGTTAAATCACCCCTCATTTACTTTGCTAGTTAACTTTGGCTACTCCCAGTTTTTTGTTTGTTTGTTTGTTTGTTTGTTTGTTTGTTTGTTTTTGGAAGATTATGGACATCTTAACTTTACACTGAAATAGCACTGTTCCTTTGTTTTGTTTTAAATGCATACTAGTAGTTAGAGATGAGTTGTGCCCATCTCTATTAGTAATTAAAGTAAACAAAGAATGAGGAGCAGAATGTCCAAACAGGCAGTTCATGGAATGTATATTTTAAATTTTATCAGTCCATTAAATTGTATCAGTCCCAGAGAGTGCTTAAAGAGCTATGGGGTAGTATACCAGCAGCACACTTTGCTTTGGGGATAAATTTTTTTAAAAAAAATCTGAAAATATCAAAGCAGAGTTACTCAGAACATGCAACTCTTCTTGGACAATGGTATGTTACAATGTGTGAATTTCATAAGCTTGGGCTAATATGATTCAAATTTCAAGTTGAAACTTGTTGCCTCAATTCAGTATGGGATACTGGAAATTGCAATATAGTCCATTGTATTCAGCCCTCTTCAGTCTCTATTTTTTTAAAATCTGATTATAAATCTCAGCTGACCTTGTGACTCCCTTGAGGATAGTTGTAGCTTCTGAACCCACTTGCAAAAGGTAAGTAGTATTTAATGAAAACTTACTCTGTGTTCTTCTCTTTAGATACTTTATTTATTGTATATAACCATTTTTCTTCTTAGTCTTACAGGATTTATTTATTTATTAGATTTTTACCCCGCCCCTCTAGACCATGTTTATTTAAAACAAGCAAGATGAAAACTAACATTATGATACTCACAACAAACATGATACTGCCCAACAACCCTGTGCATGCTGTTTGTAATTTACACCGAGAAAGGTGAAAATAGATACAAATCTGTGCAGCATTGCTGATGGTGGCAGTTCTTATCTTTAAGGCATTAATCCTCCAGTACATTGACACATCTAGTTTTACTAGCTGTCTTGTGTTACAAAATTGCTAATTGCTGGGGAAATGCACAGGAGGAAAAAGAAACTTTCCAGGCAGAAATATAGCAATTATAATCTAGCACATTTCAAGTGTTAGAATCTTCTAAACTAATTTTTCCAATCCGGTCTTCCTTTGTTAAGTTTCCAGACAAGAAAATTACTCCTTAGTAAGAGGACAGTGAATTCGAGTTTATGTCCCCCCCCCCCTTGTACTTTTTGCTGTCCAAGATCATGAAAGAACTCATCAGTAAGATGTTCCAGAAATTATGCAGTCCATTGCAGTATCCCGTCTTCTTATCCAGCAACAAATGAATGTAAAAAAATCATGTCATTGGACAAGCCACTGATAACTGTTTAAAACATGTTCAAAAGGTCATATGCTTTTCATACATCAACAAAATTTGTTGAGAAACATCCTGATTGCAAAGATCATAGGCTTAGAGTTTGATGCATGATAGTCATAAATCAAGCCAGCTGTATGATGGGCTGATGGGCAGGTAGTTGGATTTTTTTAGGCCAACCATTTGTTTTTGCAGCTGAGGGTCATCTCTTGTTTGACTTATCTACAGCTGAATTCATAAGGAGTTGGCTGGTTACAAACATCCTTTCCACCATAAACCACAGAACTACTCATCAACCTTTATAAAATATAAGAATACATGAAAATTGAAAAGTTAAAACATATCATGATTACCTCCCCCCCCCTTTTAAAAGTAGCTTTCAAATAACTAGATGGTTTGCTTCTTAAAGTAGTTGTTTCTGTTATGCTACTCTTTATTACTTGCTTTACCTGGACAGAAGAACATTTTTAGGAAATGTGTAAAAGGTCTTAAAGTCTTTAATGTAATTTTCCTCGCTTTCAGTGTTTAGAAGAAGGTGGTGTGACAATAATATTTTATTGCCAAAGGAATGCAGATCAGGTCTAAGAAAATACAGTGGTGCCCCGCATAGCGACGTTAATCCGTTCCAGGATTAACGTCGCTATACGGAAACATCGTTAAACGGAACTAAAAAGCCCATAGAAACACATTAAAACATGATTAATGCGTTCCTATCGGCTTAAAACTCACCGTTGAGTGAAGATCCTCCATAGGGGCAGCCATTTTTGGTGCCTCTTAAGCGAGGAATCCGTCCAGAAAACAGCGACTGCCATTTTGAAACCGCTGATCAGCTGGCTTCCCCCTATCCAGTTCCCACCCACCCCAGTCCCCAATGCTGGGAGGTGCGCACAGCCGGGGCTTGCTATCTTTCCCGGCTTGCCCCCACCCTCTTCGCCGATGCTGGGAGGCGCGCACAGCCGGGGCTTGGTCTTCCTCCCAGTTCCCACCCACCCCCCTCGCCGATGCCGGGAAGAGAGCGCAGTGAAGGCTTGCTTTCTCTCCCGGCTTGCCCCACCCCCCTCGCCGATGCCCGGAGGAGAGCACGCCCGGGGCTTGCTCTCCCTCCCTCCTTCCCCCCACCTCAGTCCCCAATGCCTGGAGGAGAGCACGCCCGGGGCTTGCTCTCCCTCCCTCCTTCCCCCCACCCCCCTCGCCGATGCCGGGAAGAGAGCGCAACCAAGGCTTGCTTTCTCTCCCGGCTTGCCCCCACCCCACTCGCCGATGCTGGGAGGCGTGCACAGCCGGGGCTTGCTCTCCCTCCCTCCTTCCCCCCACCCCAGATCCCGATGCCCAGAGGACAGCGCGACCGGGGCTTGCTCTCCCTCCCTTCTTCCCCTGCACCTCAGTCCCCGATCCCGGGAAGGGAGCTCAGCTGGGGCTTGCTCTCCCTCCCGGCTTCCCCCCACCCCAGTCGCCACCGCCGGTGAGCTTGCAATACGATCGCAAAAGCGATCGCAAAAACTTCTTCGGTATGCGGATTCATCGTTAAACGAGGCGCCCGTTAAGCGAGGCACCACTGTACTGGAGAGCTGCAAAGGATATACTGGAATGCAATAACAATCTGGTTGCTGATAGTGCAGGATGGACCTTATAAGATGGTTTTCCTTACCATGGGAGAAAGCAGAAGGCCAATTTTAGTTGTGTTGGGAAGAGTTGGGTTTGGTGACCACTGAATTACAGCACGTGATGTACAAGTATAGACAGCCATTCATGATCACTTTGAGCAAGAACCTTCGTTGTTGTTAGGAGTTTCATGGCACAGTGATTAAATTGCTGTACTGCAGCCAAAACTGTGCTCTCGACCTGGGGTTCAATCCCAGGTAGCCGGTTCAAGGTTGACTCAGTCTTCTATCCTTCCGCGGGAGGTAAAAATAAGTACGTAGCTCACGGGGTGGGGGGGGGAAGCAATGTGTAGCCTGCATTGTTAACTGTCCAGATAGTGCTTGAAGAGCTATGGGGTGGTATACCAGCAGCACACTTTGCTTTGTTTTACTTTGGGGATAATTTTTTTTAAAAAAAAATCTGAAAATATCAAAGCAGAGTTACTCAGAACATGCAACTCTTCTTGGACAATGGTATGTTACAACGTGTGAATTTCATAAGCTTGGGCTAATGTGATTCAAGTTTCAAGTTGAAATTTGTTGCCTCAGTTCAGTATGCAATACCAGAAATATAGCAATGTGTACCTAATTACCTACCTTTTTAATGGGGATAGTTTCTGGTGGCTTGTTTTCAACTGTATATTTTAGTTGGGGACACTCCAGGGAAAGAGAAATATTGATAAAAGTGCTGTACTCTATCCTGAGACAGAGTGATAGCAGAGTAAACATATTCTCTCCCAAAACCCCATCAGAGCAACTCACCTAGACCTAATAGTGATGCTGAGTAATGAAATTCAAATTTCAAGGTTCTAGTTTTTTCTTTTTTTTTTCCTTGTGTGGATTATAGCCTTCAAATGTATGTTCTTGTTTTTTTAAAATTGTTTATCTCATTTCTACTTTAAGTCAAATGTGTTATGGCAGATGAACAGAGATGTCTGAGAGGATGTTCATGCCAAAAGGGTCTTCCATCTTTTTGTCTGCTTCTAACAGCCATGGGTCATTTTTTTCTTTTTCCAACAGGCCAGGCACTGTGCTAATAGAAGTCAAAAGATTCTGTGCCAAGCCTGTCACTTCTGAAGAGAATGATGTGCCAGAGGATAGTCAAAGCAGTCGCATGGAAAATGAAAACTATGTATGATTAATGAAAAAGATGACAACAGTCACCAACACAAATGTGGTCTACCTTTGTTTGAGCCTCCAAAGGGCAGCGTGAGAAGATGCTAGATGCTGAAACCACTAAAGTCATCTGTGCCAGTGGTGCTGTTACTGTGAAAGCAGATCAACACAAAGCCAGGGAAAGCAACTCCATGGATGTTCTCCTTCTCTGCAGCAGTCCTGGAAAGATCTGAGATCTCTGTGGAAGCCAAGGATAAAAATGTTGCTTTGGATTCTGTATAATGAAAAAGGTTAGGGGAAAAAAAACAGGAAAAAAACCACTAAGCAATGTATCTGGAGGAGATTTGTTTCTTTGCCAGCTGAGGGAAAGGAAATGAAAACTGAATCAAAACAGCTCTTTAATCTTCCCAAGACGATGCAAGTTAAGCCGACAGAAGCATAAGAAAAATAACCACATATCCATTATAGAGTAATTTGTCTCCAGCAATGATAGAAACAAAGTAGAGTCAAGATAGTGTTTGATTTAAAGGTCAGGTTTAGTATAGAGCCAAAAAATAAAAAAATAAAAAATAAAAATCAGGTATCAAATAAAACTGCTGGGATGAATTTTGAGTGCAGCTAGATATAGCAGATGAACTGCATATTAATTTATTCTGTGGCTATTTTTCTTTTTAAAAAGATATGTAATGTGGTTTTGAATTGTGGCAGAATCTCTCCCCCAACACCCAAACAAGAATGGCTACAAACAGTCAAAGAGTAGAATTAGCCTTTTGTTTTATTTTAGATGTTACAGATGTTAATTCGCAATCTTCACCATCTGGGTATAATCCAACCCCCTACAGCAAGAACACATACGGTAAAAGCTGTGGGTGGCTTGCTTCTCGGAAGCCCCCTTCTGTCTCAGCTCCTAGAATTATTCCAAACACAGATGGGTACTGAGGAAAACAAGAGCAATTGGGCCCAAGTGAAGTGGTATTTGAGACATCTGTCTTTGGGTCATTTCTGCATCCTGAAACCTTCATGTACTGTACATGAACTAATTTTGTGAAAAGACAGAAAATCAGTGTGGAAACATGCAGTGGAGAACTAACATGGGCTGTTAGGGGCTGAGCACATTCTGTCATTGAGCATACTCTCTGAACACACAAACATTTCTCATCTGCCAGTGTTATTGTTACTCTAGTATTGTTTCCCCATACTTTCACACACCAAGGACACCTGATAGAAGGTGCAGACAGCGAGAAACATATGTGACATGAGATGCTCACTCATAAAAAATTATAGCTAACATTTGATGATGTAGAATGTGATGTGAGGAGGCAAAATTGGGTACCAAATATCCAGCAGCATCTGATCACAGGCCTGCTTGCCATTTCAGCAGGGGGCTTGCTCAACACAAAATTTCAGAATGGACTACCCACCCACCCACCCACCCACCCACCCAACTCGTCATGAACCACCTATATCTCATACATTTTCAAACATGGGAATAAAGGTGGCAAATTAATGATTGCTCATGCCTTCTGTTTTGTAATAAAAATCAGGACAAGTCTTCCATGTATTGCTCATGTCAGCATATTTAACCATGTGTGAACCCTTAGAAAATACACCACACAATTTCATGTACTCCCCATTACTTTTTATGGAATAAAACTTTCAGTTGAATTCTGCTCTGTAGTTTCTCATGGCAAGGATTATTTTTCCACGGCTGAAATTAGTGGTGTCTCGTCTAACACCAAAATTAAGGAAAGGCAAGCCAAAGGAAGGAATTGACAAGATGGGAGGGAATTTCATTTGGTCCAGAACCAACCAAATTCACAATTCTGACACTGGTATGGAAAATTTTTAAAAAGTTATTCAATGAATTAGATACCTATCTGAATTTTGTGATGCAATTCACTGCTCGAAAGGTGTGTGCAAAAATGTATATGAAGAAAAAACCCCTGCATATTTCAGATATCTGCACACAAATGGTGTTAAGAGAACTGGCACACAGAAATGTATATATTAGGGAAAGATGCATATCTGAGGGGAAATTATATTAAATATGAATTTTGGGGGGTTAAAAACATTCATGGAGTAATACTGAACTTAGATACAGCAGACCTAAGACAAAGCATATAAGGAACAGAAATAAGTTGTTCCAACACTTTCCTACGTATGTTTATTGGACTGTAGGCATTCCTAAAGAAATAGTGGAGACAGGCTGTCTTCATGAGAATGTGACTGCAAATAGATAACTCATTTCGACAATCATCTCATCACAGAGAACAGGTTTCTTCTAAAGAAACAGCACTTGAGAATAGTGTAAACAAATGGAAACTCCTGAAAGTTATTATTTATGCTATCTTTCCCAGCATGGCCTAAAAATGATTGAATGCTAGATGGGTTCTCCACAAATACACATTCTTCTCAACATTGATTTTTATTTTGTTTTGTTTACAGTCACATAAAAAATTTAAAAAATAGAAGCAATGAAACAAAAGACCAGCTAATGGCACCCATCAATCACAGTGACAGATAATCTCTCCTCCTTATCACAGCAATACACCCACAAAAAGACACACTAATCACCCATCTCCCAAAAAAGGACAAAAGCTGATTTCACAGCCATAAATACTCAACTCCCAAACAAACTGCAGCAGAGCACAAAGTGCTGTCCTCTGAAGATGCTGGCCACAGAGACTGGGAAAACATTAGGAAGAACAACCTTCAGAACATGGCCCGAAAAACCCACAACAACCAATGTTAACTGAGTCACCTTCTAATCACTGCCAGCACCACCGTGTCCTAGATATGTAGGAGTAGCACAAGATGTAGGAGACATCCTAAGTAGTGAACCCAAGTCTTGTGCGGTAGTGACATGACTTGACTTGACTGTGTGCAGTAGTGTATTTTCCGTCACAGAATTTCTGGTTAAAATTCCTTTTTTTGTTGTTTATTGCTACACAGTAGAATTACAGAGACTCACAGAGAATAGCTTCAAGCTCCCCAGATAGACCACCCGTATTAACTGGCACTTACAATCTCAATAACTCACTCTGAGGCCTTTGTAGGAGAAAGAATAAAAAATATTTCATTATTGCGAGATACCTTTATAGAGCACTGTTTCATTACTTAAACTTGTGAACAGATCAACAGCAAACAACTGACTTCAGCAGACTAAAGAGTGGGAAAAGAACATTCAGGAGAGAGGGAGCTCTTTCTTTGAATTCAGAGGTGGATGAAATGATTGGTTGCTGGATAGATGGACAGTCACTTTAGCCCAGAAAGGTCCCTCCCAGTCAAACAAAGTATAGGCAGCATTGGTGGGATTGTTAAATACAGTTTTGTACTATGCAATAAGTATTTGTAAGGATCATTACTAAAGAAACAAGCAAAGCTAGAATTTATCCAGTTGAGTAAATTGTAACAGCTGAGAAAGCAATCCCAGGATTGGCTAACCCTGGGATAAAGCTAGCAGAACTAGCACATACACTCTGTGGTGGTATGGGTTGGTGTCGTCGTGTTTTGTTGTTGTGTTGCTGTGCTGGAGTATCCTGGAAGAAGCCGTGTCTTCGTGCTGTATATTGGAAGAAGAACTCTGGCTACTGGACTGAACAAATGGTATTTGACTGCTGAACTAATTTACAAGGACTTTGACTCTGATTTATGCATTGAACTCTGTGGTAACTGCTGTGTATGACTTCGGGACTGGAAACAAGGACTAAGCTGTATATGTATGTATATATCCTGTAAATAATACAACTATTCTGCAATCAACACTGCTTTATTGCTTGGTGTCTTCATCTCTCAGGGAAATTCTTTTGGTTAGCGCCACCTAGTGCATCCTGGTAATACTGCAACTCTGTCAGGCAACAGCAGTGCAAATGAGGGGAAACATTCCCCACAATGTAGCAGTGAATCTTTCACATTCTCAACAGAACTGCAGGACCTGGAAAACATCTACGAGTCATATATTTTGTGAATAAGGAAACATAGGATGTGAGGCCTGGAAGGGAAAGCAGCAGCTGCTACACCTGGCTGTCTGCTGATTTTATCCCCTGGTTTGGGGTTGCCATATTACTTAGTTTGCAGAGCTTTACCCAGATTTTGGGGCTTTCCCCTACATTTCACCTTAAAAATTGTCGGAAAAGGCTTTTAATATTAAGATAATTAATGTGAACTAGCAAGCAGAGCTTTTCCAGGTGGTATGACAGACCAACAGCAAACAAACAACTGACTTCAGCAGACTAAAGAGTGGGAAAAGAACATTCAGCAGGTCTTTTTTTGAATTCAGAGGTCGGATCAGCAACAGGCTCACACTGTTAATTTTGCCACCAGTCAATTTGCAGCCTTTTAAAAATCTAAAATTGAGGTCATCTGAAATGATCTGGACTCCACGTACAGCTTGGTTGATCAGGTGGAGATCTCTGGTGTATCATCTCCCTCTCTCCAGTTGGTTGAGTTTCAGCATGTAATACTGGAGGACATGTCCAGGAACTGGTATGCTGCAGACCAGCCACCTCCATGCTTGACCCTTGCCCGTCATGGTTTTTAAAGGTGGCCAATGGGGCTTGGACCATGAACATTATAAATGCTTCGCTGAGAAATCTCCCCCCCCCAGGTAAAGGAAATTATCATACAGCCCATCCCAAAATTGTCAAATTTGTCAATGACTAACCTGAATACTTTTATGCCTGCTGCCCAAGGCAATCAAGTGAGTGATGGCAGAACAGCTCCAGACATTTGTGGAGGAAGAGAATTGCCTTGATCCATTCCAGTCTGGGTTCAGGCCTTGGCATGGTCATGCTGCAGGATGACCTGTTATAGGAGGCTGATCGGGGAGGAATGGCCCTGTCGGTGCTCCTTGATCTCTCAGCAGTTTTTAATACCATTGACCATGGTATCCTCCCAGTCAGACTGTCAGGTATGGGGCCCCCGAAGTTGGATGGGGTAACCCTTCCTCTTAGGGATCAAGTTCAGAACCTGGGCATGTATGTGGACATGACTCTCATGGGATTCCCAGATTGTAGCTGTGTCTAGGTCACTCAACTGAGGCTGATTGCTCAGCTCTGCCCTTACCTGATTGAGGAGGCTCTGAAGACATTGGTGCACACACTGGTAATCTCCAAGATTGACTACTGTAACACTTTCTACATCAGCTTACCCTTGATACTGACCTGGAAACTACAGCAGGCCCAGAACGTGAATGCCAGCCTGGTTTCAAGAGTGACTACATTTTACCAGATCTTCCTAGTTCTGGCTTGCCAGCACTGGATATCAGTGACGCTCCAGGTCAGGTTTAAGGTTTTGATTTTTTTAACTTATAAATCCCTTCATGGTTTGGGACAGCATTACTAGATGAAGCAGCTTTCCCCAAGAACATTGGGTACAGAAAGTACAGAAAGAATTCCACCAGAAATTGGGCCTTCTTGGTTCTGGTACCATCCTTCAAGTTGAACTGTGCTGGGCACCTACTTTCTAACCTTTAAGAGGTTGCCAAAGATGACTGAAGCTTTTCAGGGCATCCTTTCATAAATGCTGCCAAATTGTGTTGCCTATCCATCTATTGTTTATGCTGATCAGTTTGTTAGTCTTATGTTATTTATTTATTTATTTATTTGATTTACTTTATACATTTCCTTTTCTTTATTGTTATTTATTTATTTATTTATTTATTTATTTATTTATTTATTTATTTATTTATTTATTTATTTCCCACCCATCTGGCCTATAAGACCACTCTAGGCGGCTTCCAATATAATATAAAAATAAAATAATACAAAATATTATATAAATCACACTATAACAAATACAATACAAAGATAGAATAGAAAATAAATAAAGGGAGAATAAACAGAAAAATCAGATATTAGCTGGAGGGAAGGCTTGAATGTACAGCCATGTTTTTAATTAACTTTTAAAAGTGCCCAGAGTGGGGGCCGCGTGACTCTCAGGAGGGAGATTGTTCCAGAGGTGAGGAGCCACCACCGAGAAGGCCCAGTTTTGTGTCTTTTCCTTCTGGGCCTCTCTCAGTGTCAGGCTCCTCAGCCTCACCTCCTGGCTCGCACGGGTGATCCGGGTAGATCTTGGTGGGAGCAGGCGTTCCACCAAATAGCGAGGTCCTAAACCATTTAGGGCCTTATAAGTGAGCATTAAAACTTTAAAGTCGATGCAGAAACGAATGGGCAGCCAGTGCAGCAGGGAGAAATATGCTGGTATTTTCTCACTCCACTGAGGAGTCTGGCCACCACATTCTGCACCACTTGAAGTTTCTGCATCAGCCTTAAAGGCAGCTCCACGTAGAGCATGTTACAGTGATCTAATCTTGAGATTACGAGTGCATGCACCAAGGTAGTGAGCACCCCCGTGTCGAGATAGGGCCGCAGCTGGGCAATCCGCCATAGGTGGAAAAAGGCGGTGCGGACTACCAACGCCACCTGTGTTTCCATGGCAAGCGTCAGGTCCAGATGTACCCCCAGGCTGCAGACCATGCTCTTTGCAGCCAGGGTCACCCACCCCCAAACATGAGCAAGGCACCAAACATGAGGCCACCCACCCTCAGAACTTCCATCTTGTCCAGATTCAGTCTCAGCCCATTTTCCTGCATCCATTGCAGTACGGCCTCCAGGCAGCGCCGGAGGGACAGGACGGCATCACCTGCAGTTGGTGAAAAGGGGATGTAGAGCTGGGTGTCATCAGCATATTGATGACACGATGCCCCACACCCCCTGATGACCCCACCCAGCGACCTCATATAGATGTTAAACAGCATTGGGGAGATAATCGACCCCTGTAGGACCCCACAATTGAGACTCCATGGGGCCGACACATTCTCCCCAAGCTGCACTCTCTGGGGGCGGTCCTCCAGAGAGCACAGCTTGGGGAGAATGTGTATACTTGTATACTATAGTATACTACTTGTTTTAGTATAACAGTATTATATGTTAACTGCCCAGAGTAGTGCTTCACACTAATGGGGTGGTATAATGGATGGATGGATGGATGGATGGATGGATGGATGGATGGATGGATGGATGGATGGATGGATGGATGGATGGATGGATATTTACCCTGTGCCCACAATTGGCTTGGCCAGAATGAGTTAATCTTAATCTTAATATTAGAACAGCAGAGCTGGAAGTGACCCTATGGATCATCAAATCCAGCCCCCGTCAAGAAGGCACAGTAGGGAATTGAATTCCCAACATCTGGCTCCAAAGCCAGATACCTAAACCACTGAGCTATCCAGAAGTTTTCTATCACCAAGAAACAGATTAGGAATATTTGAACATAGATTTGTGGATTATGAAAAATTCAACCCTTTGCAACGTGGTGTATTGCTTTCTTGTTCCCCTATATAGTTGCAAGTGATAGTCCACCATAGTAATAAAGTTGTCATCCAAAATATATGAATTGGGTCAGCTTGAATGATATTATATATCTGTTTATAATGTTCTGTTGTCTTTAAATATGATTCATAGAACTAATTAAGATACTATAAGGCAACAGCAGCAGCTTTCTAGTTCTTTTCAATCTACAACTGTAGACTTTGCCCTTGAAATCTTTCTGTTAGAGCATCCACTGTATATTTGTTTGAACCAAAACAAGAGAGAGCTAAATGTTCAGAGAGTCTGGGAGGTGTATTGGATAGAGTGTGGACTCAGGAGCCCTGGGTTCAAAGTCCCATTCAGAGCAAGAAAACTGATGGGAATGGGTGTGGCATAATACTAAACTTCTCCTTGAACATCTCAAATGCCTTGGAAATTCTATTAGATTTTCCATTAGTTGTAAGTGACTTGAGAGCATGTAACAACAAACAAATATTCAATAAATTCTTCTCAGTGTTTTATACTGAGCATCTTAGGCACACTTCAGTGTACAATTATTAAATAAACAAAACAGTCTCAACCTCTTCCAGCTTGACCTTGAATATTTTAGACTACAACTTCCATCATCCTTGATCATGACAGGCATTGATGGGAGTGCAATCCCAGACATCTGGAAAACAATTGGGAATTACTGTGCAAGACCCTTTAGTTGGAAAGCAGTAATTCATACTAAAACACAAGCTTTGTATGCAGATGGCCTTATGTTTAAAATTGGTTTCATTGTCATTTAAATGGAAGAGTGGTAAGTAACAGAAAGGACTTTTGCCTGACAACCTCAGGTGCTCAGAGCAGACAATACTGGGCTAGATCAGTCAATGATCACATTCAATAGCAGAGATGTGAAGAGCTATGAATACTTGATAAAGTCCTCATTCTTATTGATTTAGGCCAGGAGTCAGCAACTTTGGCACATCTGGGCGTGTGTGTCAATTTTCTTCCCTTGGGTTCCTCCAGGTGTTGCAGAGACCACCAACAATGTGAAAAAATGAAACAAAATGAACAGTGACCAGAAGCCCACATCTGGTTTTGGAAAAAAATGTTATTTTGAGTGTTAGACATGCAGAAAGGCCTTATGACCCACTTCAAAGGTCAATTACTGCTCATGGAGGTTTCTAGGAGCAGCAATTTGTTGTTTTTGTCGGAGACAATTGTGCTTTTCTGGGGCTGGCAGAGTCTGATAGAACTGGGCTATATGTTAAAACAGCCTTGGAAGGGTGCAATTTGACAACCCCTAACTTAGGCTGTCTCAATATTGTGAGACAACTTGGTGAGAAATTTCCAAGCCCTGCAAGATTCCAAACTCTGGAAAACAAAATGTCCTTCTTTTCTTCATCTATATTTCTGCAATCGGCAGCCAATGTCTCTCTGGTAGTCTTGTAAATCTACTGTTCAGTTCCTTTCAGAAACAAAGCATGTATGTGTGCATGATGCACTCACAAATTCAGCAAGTACAAAATGGCATGTATGTTGTTTTTAAAAGGCTCAAACTCATCCCATGTTTTTGACTCTCAAAAGCCCACATAATACAGCAACAGTGATTGAAGTTTTGAGTAAATTTGCTGAAATTTTGAAAGTTATTCAATTTGTACAAGGTCCACAATTTAACAAACGTATATTAGCAGGAAATATCTTAGCGTTACCCAAGGTGTTTTGTAGGTACTCATTCTTGCCTGTAAGGGTAAGAGAATAAGGATTTACAGTACATCCTCATAGAAAAGAAAGCAATAGAAGGCAGTTCCATATGTCTAATCGCTCACTCTAGGAAAATATATAGTTTATTAGAATAACTTGTAGTTTTAGATATTAACTAAAAATTCTTCTGGGATTACTGCAATGAGAACCTGTTGATCTCAGCTATGTTATGTAAGGCCAATATTATCTTAAGCTGCAGTGATTTTATAGAAATAAAACATTTCCAAACTCTTCTTTGAAGGTCCTGATGCCCCTATGGCATCCCTTTCATTGTCAAGAAGCCACTGGGGAAACAGAAAATCATTAATTACCAAAAATTGCCACTTGTGGGATTCTGTAATTAAAGACATCTACCAACAGTTTCCTGACAATGAATGGGATTCTATGGGAGGCTCTGGATTTTTTGGGGAGAAATTAGAAATGTTTAATTACTGAAAAAATACTGTAGCTGACGGTGTCATCAGCCTTAAGCAGTGTAACTTATGCAACAGGAATACATTGTATTATATCAATTTGCCAAATTCCAAACAAATACCAAACTTTATGGAAATAATCCATAAAGACATGTGAAAAGGATTATGCTGTCAAGTTGGAACCAATTTATAACGACCCTAACATGGTTTTCAAAGTAAGTGAGATATTGAAAGAGTGGTTTTACCAGTTCTGCTCCCCTGGTAAGTTTCCATGGTTGAGCAGGAATTCAAATCCTGTTCTCCAGAGTCCTAGTCTGATACTCTGTCCACTGCACCACACTGGTAATCCACTTGAAAAACATTAGACACAGTAAAATTTGGAGAGTAAAGTAACATTACTTTGACTACACTACTAATTTTGCAGATTTAAATTGGTTTAATAGCCGTTCCTTTCCCCTAAGGCACTTGAAGACAGCAAAGAGAATTTAGGAGAGCATTCTCATCATTATCACCACTGAACTAAAACCATCATGTTTGTTTTATAGCTATGGCTTCATTTACCTGCAAGTTACTGGAATTCCATACAAGCAAGAGATCTTCCCCTTCCTTTCTTCTCCCTCTGCATCTTGCTCCCCCCCAAAACTCTGTTGCAGAGGATCTCCCCAACTGCACACAGAGAACTCTAAGAGGAAGGGTAATCTGTTACACCAGGGGTGTTCATTTTGCTAACAGACATACACTATTGGCTTCAATCTCTGCTTTATGTACTCCTGCTGTTGCTGTCTGAATTCTTGTTGTGGCTGTTGATACCTCGGGTGAAAACAGTACAATTGCAATTAACTCTTGTGCTAAGACATACTTTCTACAACATAGTCTCACAGTCTTATCAACAATTTATTATCATTATAGTTTTCATTGTGCATTGTATAAAGAATGCACTTACTACCATTTCAGTGTGTATTATGAAGTGATTTTAAAAACCCTAATCTGGAACAAAAGATCAGAACAGGAGAAAAACTATCACTGGCAGTAAATAAAGTGTCTCATGGAATTGTTTCCTCAGTTTGGTGAACTCATCCTCAGGAAGCTGTAAACATATATTTCTTGCTATTTTTGAGTAAAGAAAAAAATTAAATATTTTAGAAGAACTATATTTTCACGGCTTCCAGGATGCTAGCAATGAATACTAGAATCACAAAGGTGCTGTTTATATTCAATTTATACAAGAATCAGCAGGCATTTTCTGTAAAAGTTGACACTCATAACCCTTGCTGGAAAATTCTTTCTTTGTGCTACTTATGTAGAAAGTATAGAAATACGAAATACACCAGTGATAGTTTCACAGTGTTAGGTAGGGTTATGGGTTTCAAGAGAATAAGGGTGTAATATAAAAACAATGTTTTGTTTTTATATCAGAAGAGACCACATATTCTAGCTCCCCAGATATCAAAAGAATCTTATTCACCTTTCTCAGCAGAAAATTACTTTTTGTGAAAATGTTCTGGCTTGGTTTTGTGTTCAATAAAGCCTAAGACAAAATCTTGGATATACATATATACTCCAGACAAATCAATGTTCAACTTCCGGAATCCTTCAGTTAACACCAATATGTAGTGCCCAAAAATAAAATTTCTAAGCTCTCTGAACAAATCGACCCACTCTCTATGTAACAGAGAACAATAAGAGACTCCTTCATATATCTGTGTTCAATGTTTGAATACACTGGCCAAAACACCAGAACCGGGTTCATGACATAGGACCTAGGTATGTACGTCCATGTCCATGTAAGCCTTGCAGTAATAAACCATCCTAACAAAAATTGTTTTTGGTTATTAGACTACACATGCAGAATGAGAAGCTCCAGGTTGACAGCACCAAGAAGCATATTGATTACAGTTGTCTTTTATTTTGACAATATATTTACTATGCAGTGAGGCAGACAGTATCTTTATTGTCTTTTCATTAGAAAAATGGCAACAAATGTGGACAAAAAATCTCAAGTTAACATTAGCAACTTCCTATAAAGAAAATGTATACAAAATGTTCTATAGATGGCATTTCCCTTCATCCAGACTTTGAAAAAAACTTCAAATAAATGTTGGAAACATAAAAAGCAGGAAGGAACTTACTACCATGCATGGTGGACATGTGATATAGGAAGAAAATATTGGATTAAAATACATATGTGGATTAAATGAATGACTAACCAAGAAATGGAATTCAAACCAGAAATTTTCTTATTGGGATTATTACCAAATAATATACATAGGCAAAACTACTATTTAATATCACATGTTCTGACAGCAGCTAGAGATTAGTATGGGCACAGGTCTGGAAGGCGGGAGATCCACCAAAGGATGACATGATCATTAAAAATATTAGAATGTGCAGAAATGGACAGATTAACAAAGAGATTAAAAGGGCAAGAAAATCAATTTATACTTAAGATGGAATGTATTTTATGATTGGTGGAAAGCAAAAATTATTACATTTTGATCTTCTCCATATTGTTCATTTTAGTTCTACTTATTACATAACTAAAATGAACAATTTGGAGAAGATCAAAATGGAAGAAATGTAATACAGTGGGGTCTCAACTTACGAACGACCCTACTTGCGAACAATTCAATTTACGAACCTGCCCTATAGGGGAAATAAGGACTCGACATACGAACTTCCCTCGAGTTACGGACAGGAAAGAAAGTGCCCCCTCCCTCCCCTTAGAGGCTTCTGGAGGGGGGGAAAGGGTCAGAAACTTAAAAATAAATAAAAGAAAGTCACTTACCAGGCCTTGGTAGCCCCCAAACAGCAGGAAAAACAGCAGGAAACAGCTAAAAGCCCACACCAGAAGGGAGCCTGGCAGCCATTTTGTGCTCCCCCCCACTCCTGCACCCTCCTCTCCCCGCATATCAGCTGATCGTCTGGCTCTGAAGAGGCTTGGGGAGGCTTGCTTACCTCCTAAAAAGCCTGCCTGTGTGTCTTTGTGTTGAAAAAATCAGCACAACATGCTTTAAAACATGATTTAAAATTGGCTTCATTAAAAAAAAGATTTCTAAAGTGCTTTGCAAACTGTTCCCTGCCTTCCTCCTCGTTTCCTGAACCTAAGGGAAAAAAAGAAAAAATATCCCCCCTCTAGTGGCAGAAGGCAGAATAGCAGCTTCCCATTAGTTTCTATGGATGGAAAAGAGCAGATACAGATTAAATGGTTTTCAATGCATTCCTATGGGAAATGCAGATCGACCTACGAACTTTTCAACCTACGAACCACCTTCCAATACGGATTAAGTTCGTAAGTCGAGACCCCACTGTAGTGAATAAGATTGCTTGTAGGTTACGCTCTAAAAATGGTTTGTTTTATTTATATATGTGTTTGTATATTTGTCAATTCTATGCTGGAAAATAAAAAAAATATTATTAAAAATACATATCCTCTATGGATCTCAATGAGGGACGTGGTGGCACTGCAGGCTAAACCGCAGAAGCCTGTGCTGCAGGGTCAGAAGACCAGCAGTCATAAGATCGAATCCATGTGATGGAGTGAGCTCCCATCACTTTGTCTCAGCTCCTCGCCAACCTAGCAGTTCGAAAGCATGTAAATGTGAGTAGATAAATAGGTACCACCTCAGTGGGAAGGTAAAACGGCGTTCCCCAGTCACACTGGCCACATGACAACGGAAACTGTCTTCGGACAAGCGCTGGCTCTATGGCTTGAAAATGGGATGAGCACCACCACCCCCAGAGTTGGACACGACTGGATTAAAAATGTTAAGGGTAACCTTTACCTTTTTATGGATCTCAATAAAAATTGTGTGGTATAGATGTAAGAAATGGACATGTGTGTAACTAAAATAGGAGAGAAATGTGCTCATCAAGTGTAAAATGATGGGATGGGGGAAAAGATTGTGTGGCACAGGAATCACAGCTTGCTAAAACTGACCAATTCTCTGCAAACAGGAAAGGTGACAGTAGTTTTCTCCTTCATAACTCCATGGCTTCCCATTATGATTTTACAAACAACTATGCCAGCAAATCTGACCTATGGACGTGTCAAAGGTCAGGATGGAAAAATGTGTTCCATTCTTACTCTTTTATTTATTTTTTATCAACTATGAATAAGGTAGGAAATACAAAGGGTAAAAGGAAGTAGGGGGAAAGTAGGGGGAAAGAAAAAGAGTTGGGGAGGTAGGAGAACACAAAGTATACAATAATCCAATCTATTCATGTTACAATAACAAATCAACTTTCCACTTTTTTTACAATTTGATTACCCTCCAGCTTTCAACTTACAGTTACATCTTAGTTTAAATCTATGTTACTCCAACACTATCTGGATACTGAAGGCATTTGTATAATAAATCCCATTGTTCTGTTTCCTTTTGAATTGGACAGTCTTTCAACATGTCTGAAAGAATATCCATTTCTGCCACTTCCCATATCGTCTCAATAAGTTCCTCTTGTTTTGGTATTTCTGCTTTCTTCCAATTTTTAGCATAAAGCTTTCTGACTGTAGTAGCTATATAGATCACTGGGTAATTCTTTATCTCATCTATATTGCCCGGTATCATACCCAGTAAAAGCAATTCTGGGGTTAATGGAGTTTCATTTAACTGTTGTTTGACATCTAATGTCATCTCTTTCATCTGATCTACTATATGGCTAAGACATTCATTTACTTGCTGAAATCCTACTGTTATTATATTTTGCACAGTAGTCTGCCAATTCTTTGTCTGAATCTTGTGCCACTAGTTTTCCCAAACTTTGAGACTGGGCAAGAAAAGTCTCCAGCATTTGGTGCTTTAGTTTTTTGGAGGCCATTTTGATCTTTTCAATGAGTGGGGTTTGTGTAAATAATACTATATCCTTCACCAAAGTGACCAACCCTCAAATATACCACCTACTCTTTCAGAAGTTTCCACTATTTTATCAACAAACCAAATCCACAATAAAAAACCTCCCCTAGGATCTTACTCCAGTCTTTACACAGATGTTATAGTATGTAAACCAACTTTTAGCCCAGCAGTTTAAAATACAACTGTGGTAAAAATATTCCTTCTTCTCCAGAAACCTAACGAAGTTCTATTATCAGAGTCCCACGCAGTCCAGCAAAAAAGTCCAAGCTAAACAGCAATCACAGGGTTTCAGTCTCTCCAGTAGGTGTCCTTATAATCCATTGTATGTTCCTTCCATTAATCCAAATATTTAATCAAGAACTCCAGTCCTGGTTTTCCTAGCTCCACAATCAACCCTCAACAACGTTCTCTCTCCCGGATCAATGCTGTTGAGAAGTCTGGTACCGCGATGTTATGTTTTTCAGTCTGGTTTCCTTGCTTCTAAAAGCTAATTCCTTCTTCTCCAGAAACCTAACAGAATTCTATTACCAGAGTCCCACGCAGTCTAGGGAGAAAGTCCAAGCTAATCAGCAATCACAGGATTTCAGTCTCTGTTTCTCAATCTGATTACCTTGTTTCTAAGAGCTTTAAGTCCCACCCACTGTTATTCATGCTGGGATTTTTTCCAGAAACAAAAGATTTTTTTTTCATCTCACTCTCTCACTTTTGGCCTTGAACAGCCTGCTTTAACAGCCAGTTTCACTTTTGAGGAAGCAGACTGATAAGCAAGCTTGCCACTCCTTGCCTTATTTTGGCCAAATATTTTCACTCTGATTTCCCCCCCCCCCCGCTTAATGGGGCTATTCATAAATCAAAGGCTTCAACTTACTTTGTTGTTGTGTATTTTCAGTGCCATATTTGTTTGTTCTCCTCTCCTCCTGGGTGGGTGGGTTGCTCACAGCTGAGTGCCCAAAATGGCTCCCACCCAATCTGTGCTCAGGGTGATCTCTTCAGAGGGAAGAAACACCAGGTTGCTGCCCAGCTTCCCTCACCTCCACTGCTCACCATGCTTCAGGGAGACTTCAAAGTTTTAATGCTTACCTATAAGGCCCTAAACAGTTTGGGACCTCGATATCTGGCGGAACACCTGCTGCCACCAAGATCTACCCGGATCACCCGCATGAGCCAGGAGGTGAGGTTGAGGAGCCTGACGCCGAAGGAGGTCCGGAAGGAAAAGACACGAAACCGGCCTTCTCGGCGGTGGCTCCTCAAGTTTGGAACAACCTCCCTCTGGAGATTCGCGAGCCCCCTACGCTGGGTACATTTAAAACCCAACTAAAAACATGAATGTACATCCAGGCCTTCCCTCCTGCCAGCACTTAACTCTTTTTCCTTTGCTATCTATCATTTATTATATTTTGCACTGTTTTTATTATTGATAATGTTAATGGCTTTGTATTTAATGAATATATGTCTGTTGGTAGCCGCCCAGAGTGGTAGAATATACCAGATGGGCGGGATATAAACCAAACAAATAAATAAATAAAATAAAAATTCTCCTAGTCTCCCCTTTGATCCCTCATTTCTGAAAGACCCCCAGACCGGGCGGTTCCAGCTTTTCCCGGGAGCTGTTCCCAGGAACTGCCAGTAGCACCACAACAAGCCCCGCCTTCTGAAATATTTGTTCCGTTCTTAATTGATTCCCAAAACTTCTACCAGTGTTCTTGTTATGTCTTTCTTCCAATCTGGGTTGGAATAGTTTGGTACAGTGTAGAACTTTATGCATGCCTTTTAAAAACACACACATCTGTTTTTGCATATATTTTCTAAATGTACATATTTTTAGACTCAATTGAAGTGTGCTGAAGCACATTTTTAGAACATGTGCATTTTTGGTTGCACATATTTTGGAAATAAACGCATGTTTTTGCAGAAGCATTTTATTCCCAAAGGTTTCAGGACCAGAACATGAGACTAGCCATGGGGATGAGGGTCCTTATGATGTCATAGAGAAAAGGCAGGAAGGACCAGGAAAGAAATAAGCACAACACACATGGAGACTCCTTTGTTCTCAGCAACTGAGCCATGGCATCAGCTAAGAGCAGGTGGAGATCTGCGCTCGGATTTTAGAGATGCCTCACTCATATATATATCAGAGCTCTGTCTCCCCAGTTTGAAGCATAATAGTTCCCTGAGACTTCACTTGGTGCCCTGAGACCTGCCAGCCATAATTTATTGACATTATGATACAAATTAATAGCAATATCTCTATTAAACAATCTAGAATCCATTTCTCTTTTCTTCAGGGAATTTAGCATGTAGTCCCAGTTCTAACCTTTATAGATTTCTGTCATGCATTTGGTATAAAAATCTATTTATGGAATATAGAACACGAATTAATTTCATATAGGAAGTGGAACATTTTGGCTACAGTTGATTTTAGGGAGAGCAGTACATGAGAGGTCACAGGAATGAAAGCAAAGGAGAGAACACAGCATAAAATAAAAATAATAAACTCAATATCATTTAACAGTTAAGATGGGAGGGCAAATGCTCCCAAAGCAATATCAAATAATTTATAACACTCTGATTTTAATGAGGCAGCCCAGAGGCTGAAAATAGATGGTCTGGCATTTGTTCTACATAATGGATGAAACATATAGGTAATATAATATGATTTGTGTTGGAGAATATAAAAATATCATAGATTTTCCTTCTAGAAAATGTAGCTTCTTCAATAATCATTTATGTCAGAAAAATGCAAATGACACATCAAAATTCAGCTTTAATCATGAAATAAAGTATCTAGCTTAATTGTGTTAATAGTTTATTTATTTATTGCTTGCTTGCTTGCCACAGAACACCTTAACCTTCAGTTTTGGTGTCCCAGAAGCAATTGCTTACTTAGGTGTGGAGTATATTGTATGCATCTATTTTTCCCACACAGGAATGAAGGCCTTTATTATACCTGATTGTGGATCTGAGAAAATTATGTGTTTTTAAAAATTGTTCTCCATGATAACAATATCCCACTCCCTTTTAGATTCTGTAGTCTTGTCATACAGCCATTTCTGTTATGTCATGTCTGGCATTCTGATGCAGGCTTTTCTCCTGGTGCAATTGGTACAAAGATCAGCTAGCAACAAATACTGAATGGGTATGTTATCAGTGCATCAACTACCATGGCCAGGTTGTCCTAATTCAGGAATTGTTGCAGCTGGTAAGTCAATCGAAGATGGCTCCAGGCACTTTGAGCCACTGTGCTTACTTGAACCTCAAATGACCAAGATGGCTCAGGGAGTACTTCCACGACTGTGTACCTGTTCCTCCAGATGGAGTGCAATCCCTTCCAGAATTGGTTGTCCACCTAACTCAGAAGTAGAATCTTGACAAGACAGAGAGACACAGAGCCTCCATCTTGTTGGGCTTAAGCTTCAGTTTATTGACCTTCAAGCAGTCTATTACAGCTTCCAAACAGCAATTCAGTATACACACAGCATGTCATCAGTTGACTGTAGTGATGTATGGAAGTGAGAGCTGGACCATAAAAAAAGCTGACTGCCGAAGAATTGATGCTTTTGAATTGTGGTGCTGGAGAAGACTCTTGAGAGTCCCCTGGACTGCAAGGAGAACAAACCTATCCATTCTGCAGGAAATCAACCCTGAGTGCTCACTGGAAGGACAGATCCTGAAGCTGAGGCTCCAATACTTTGGCCATCTCATGAGAAGAGAAGACTCCCTGGAAAAGACCCTTATGTTAGGAAAGTGTGAAGGCAGGAGGAGAAGGGAACGACAGAGGATGAGATGGTTGGACAGTGTCACTGAAGCGACCAACATGAATTTGACCCAACTCCGGGAGGCAGTGGAAGACAGGAGGGCCTGGCGAGCTCTGGTCCATGGGGTCACGAAGAATCAGACACGATTAAACGACTAAACAACAACAACAATCAACAGGCATTTGGGAAAAGCAGAGAGTGTGCCATTCATAGCCTCTGGTAAAACCATCATATACAAGCCATTGAAGCAATGAATACTATTTGATTCCGAGCTCCTTTTAATACACTTGATCTTAGCCGTAAGGCTGAGTAGCTTTCCCAATACATTTAAAAAAATGTTTAATTTTATGCATTCTCATTTAAAAACCATCTTAATCAATATGTGAAATAGGAGAGTGGCCTGGTTTATCTGCTTCTGAACAAAACGTTTTTCAGAACAGTGTTTCAATGTATGTGTCCAATTTTCCATGGAATATTTTCATTGTCCCATACAAAGCCAAAGAGCTAGTTCTGAAGGTCAGACATCTGTGACATTAAGCTTCTTCCCTTGTTAAGCAGTTTTGTATGGTTTTCCTCCAGGTACGCTTACATAAGCTGTCTAATTAAAGCAGAGTCATCTAAGGATGAATCTGTGCACCAGGGCCTAAAAAGGGTGGTTAAAAATAAAACAAGAAATAAGAACACTACTTGGGCAGTCTGGGTCCAAAGAGTACAGCTTTGGCTTTGAGGCAATGGCATAATGTCTAATTACTGTATTTCATTTCATTTACATTTATGCTTGGTACTGATGCAGAACCAGGTTTTATATTTGTGTTGGCCATACGATCTGATATACAAGGAGGATGCTTTAAGTATTATTATTACTTGCCTTTGCTTATGCAATTGTTTGCCATTTACTGATCACAATCTAGTGTGGAGAGAAGAATGTTTCCGGCCATTAGACTAAACCAATTAGTACCAGCTACAGCAGACCTACTGAATCAATAGATTAATAATTTTGCATGTTGCACTGATTCAGTGGTTATACTCTTGTTGTAACAATTAGATTGAGCACATTGATGTTCATGAGGAATTACAACAGGCGTACTCCCTCCATGCCTTTAAAAAACAACTAAAAACAGAGCTTTTCAAGGAAACCTTTGGGGATGTTCTCCTCAGTTGATTAAATATGTGGAGGAGGAAGAAGGTTCTTTGCCGCCTTACAGTTTCTTGCTGCCCTCTCTTTTTCAATTTTTTTTCTGATGTATTTTAGAATGTGTTTTTATAATTTTTCCTTTACTTTCTGTACACTGCCCAGAGTAGCAGTTTGCTAGATGGACAGTATACAAATCAAATGAACGAATGAATGAGTCTGCAGTAAGCCAGTGTTTCTCAACCTGAAGGTTGTAACCCTCAAGGAGTCACAAAGTGGAGGTGGTGGTTGTGGGTCACTTTGTAAGTGTTGTAGGCCTTGTTTAATAATTTCTTCTTTGGCCTTTCAGAGCAGGGCCTTAAAGTTGGCATGTATGTGTATGTATGGGAAACAGGCCCTTGGGGATGGTGGGGGAAAAGAAGCCTCTTTCTGAGAAGGGTTGACTTTAACTAATTAAAAATGCTTTTTTTATGCAAACATGGTGGTGGTGAGGTCACAGGCTGTTATAAAGGGGGGGTCACTACTCAAAAAAGGTTGGGAACCACTGGCCTAAGCACATGCAGGTATTTCTCAGCTTACGCCTACTATCTCTTTGACAGAATTCATCATATACAATTATTCAAGGCACTGTGATTCGTGCCATATTTGTTCCCATTTAAAAAGTCACAGTTTTTCTTCAATTAAAGTTATATTTTAAAAAATAAAGTAGCCGTCTTCGTCTGCTGTAGCAGAAATCGCAAAAAGTCTTGTGATCCTTTGAAGCCCAGTAAGTTTTCTTTGGCAAAAGGTTTTAAACAACTGTCACCCACTTCTTCAGACGTAAGATACAGAAAACTCTACTGGGTCAGACCAAAATCCTGTGTAGGTCAACATCCTGTTTCCTACACTCAACAACTAGATAACCCTGGAAAGCCCACAAGCAGAACCTGACACAGAACAGGGTTACATTCGCTTAGTTCTTACAATCGTTTTTAAAGAAATGTATTATATCTGACTGATACTGAACAGGTATCTGACAATTATTAGAATGGCAGGGGATTTAATCTGGGATAAAAGTATAAATTATGAAAATTCACACACATGCACACGCATACACACACACTTCATTCTGTGTCAGGATAAGGTCAGACTGACAGGTGCCTAAGCCGTCTTGTGCAGTTTTCAAGATACTGTTACTCTGACTGCATCCTTGTGTGAGTCATTTAAGTATTTCCCTGTTTCTTGGATGCCATTGCAAAACCCAGTTCCCACAAATGGGAAAATGCAAACAACTGTGACTTTGTAAGCTGGAGGGTTTACAAAGCACCATCACAAGTATCACTAACAGAACAATTTGCCCAGAGTATTTGAGGGGGAAAAAAGAATGAGGAGGCAATGGTTACAAATGTTGGCAATATACCATTGAGGGGAAAAAAAGGAACCAGTGGGCGGGACCAAGGGACAGATAGCAATGTCCTGGAGCAATGGTTCCCACCTTTGGATCCCTAGATGTTCTTGGACTAAATATCCCATAAGTCTTTACCATTAGCTGTGCTGGCCAGGATTCCCAGGAAACCAATGACAAACCTCAACAGCATCTTAAAAAGCAGAGACGTCACCTTGCCGACAAACGCCTGCATAATTAAAGCTATGTTTTTTCCAGTAGTGATGTATGGAAGTGAGAGCTGGACCATAAAGAAGGCTGACCACCAAAGAACTGATGCTTTTGAATTATGGTGCTGGAGAAGACTCTTGAGAGTCCCCTGGACTGCAAGGAGATAAAATCTATCCATTCTGAAGGAAATCAACCCTGAGTGCTCACTGGAAGGACAGATCCTGAAGCTGAGGCTCCAATACTTTGGCCATCTCATGGGAAGAGACAACTCCCTGGAAAAGACCCTGATGTTGGGAAAAAGTGAAGGCAAGAGGAGAAGGAGATGGCAGAGGATGAGATGGTTGGACAGTGTCACCGAAGCTACCAACATGAATTTGACCAAACTCTGGGAGGCAGTGGAAGACAGGAGGGCCTGGCATGCTCTGGTCCATGGGGTCACGAAGAGTCAGACATGACTTAACAACTAAACAACAACAGCAAAGGTTGGGAACCACTGTCTTAGAGTGAAGATAACCCTTGCACTGGGGCCTGAAGAATGCAGCATACATCTAGCTATAGCTATACATTCGCACTCCAAATAACTAATAAACCTGAAGTACAGACAGGTGGCCTCACTCAGAGACCCTCCCCTCCCCCACTACCTTGGTGATGGGATGTCTTGATCTTCCCTGAAGGGACGGAGCTATCAGCCTACTTTTTCTTGGTAGCTGCTCAGTTTCCATTCCCATTTCCCACATTTTAATTACCACATATATTTTTTATTTAACTGCAGAGTACAAAGTTTAATGCACAGAATTCCTGGGAGGTGCCGTTCCTCCCATGAGTATCTCTGGCCTCTTTTCTCTACCCTGTAGAAAAATGTATAGTCCTGGAAATACATAAATAGCCCAGACTGGATCAGTATTTTTACCATTTGGCTGAATATAGTACACATGCATAATAGAAATCTTCCTGATTTCAAGGTCTGAACATTAAAAGGTGACAGTGTTCACATATGTGTATCCAAGGGGGAAAAGAAAAAAAAATTAACTCATTCCTCTGAAATTCTAAATGTATTTCTTATATTAACGAACACAGGCATAGTGACCAAAATCTTGTGGCTTACCACGATAAACCACACTAGAAATCCAATTTTTAAAATAAACCCTTTGGTTTATGAATGTTGGAAGATGCGATTCTATAGCCATGATTCAAGACACCAGGTAATGGCCTGATATTGCTGCACAATTTCAATGCCCACGTAGCAAAGGGCAGACTGAATGTTGATAACTACCATGTCAGCTGTCAAAATGGTCTACAGGGTGCCTTCTTTTGCTCACTAGGCATTTCGATTACTTTGTGGCTCCAAGCAATAGATATCTAGAACACTTGTTGAAAAAAAGCCCTGACAATTGCTTTGTGTTTCTGTGAGAAGTGGCTAGCTGATGAAAAAAAAAGAGAGTAAAGTTCTAGTATTTCCCCCTGCTTATTATCTCTGTGAATTGTAGTTGTGATGGAGTTGAAGCAGTGTGGGATAGGTAGGAAGAGAAACGTAAAATGGAGTCAGACAGGTTCTGTGTGAAGATGATTTGAGAGACATTGGAATGTGTTTTTCTAAGTGCTATGAGAGTGTTTTTCTAAAGACTGGTATAGGGTGATTCGTGATAAGTTGAAGGTCGGACAAAGAGGCCTGTGGAGGACTCAACATTCTGTGCTAATTGGAGAAGAGATAAAACACCTGGATCTTCATGGGAATTGAGGGCAGAGGAAGGTGTTACAGCCCTTTGAGGCTAATTGGTTAACAGCCATGAAGTGTCAAGAAGGGAGGAGTTAGAGAATGTAGAAAAGATGGAAGGAGAAGTGTGTGAAAGAGAGCTAAGCTAACTGATTTCTGAAGGAACTTAGATATGATGATTCTTTCTGGAATGTGTTATGTAATTGAATGGTAATTGCCAGAAGGAGGTGGGGTTAGCCCACCTTAGCCCAGCTTGGTAGTATTTTTTTTATTTTAATGGGGATTATTTATTTATTTATTTATTTATTTATTTATTTATTTATTTATTTATCTATCTATCTATCTATCTATCTATCTATCTATCTATCTATCTATCTATCTATCTATCTATCTATCTATCTATCCATTCATTCATTCATTCATTATACTTGTATCCCGCCCATCTAGTCATTGACTACTCTGGGTGGCTCACAACAAGTGGGACAATACAATTAAAATGTAACAACAGTTTACAACAATTTATTTAACTGTAATAATCTTTGAATATGTTCTTTATGCAAAAGCTTGAGCAATATAAACTGATTCTATGAAACTATTTTTCTAATAAAAAATAATTTTTAAAAATTCTTACAAAGGACTGGTCTCTTGAACAGCAGGGTTTGGCTAAATCCAGGAGGCGGAGAGGGCCACAAACTAGCTATCACTGAGGGTCCTACCTAACTGAGCTGTTGTGAATTCTAAGGAATCACAAAGCCCATGTGTCTGTACTTGCAAAGTACTGGGTAAAAGTAAAGTGTTCTTTTAAGGTCAAACTTGTTCAAGGGGCTTACGCTACGCACTGCCGAGGTCTTGGGACTTGTCTCAGTGCAAAGGTGGTAGGTAAGTAGCCTCTGGAACTCTCTGACTAGTGCTAAGTGCTTCTTAGGGAGGCTTCTGCACCACAGTAGTTAGTAGAGATGGGCACAAATATAAAAGACAAACCAGGAAATTCATCAAAAATTGCTGATTCATTGATTCAGGTTGGTCCAAACCTGAGAACCTGAACTTTCCCAAATCAACATTTTTTTCCTGATTTAATGAACTTCCTGGTTCATCCCCCCTCCACAGCTTGCCCTGTCCCCTTCCCACTGCCCCCATTGCCTCCCTACCTTGTCCTGACTTCTCCTCTGCCACCATCCAGGGAGACAGCAGCCCGTTCCCTTCTGTGACCCAGCCTGCTAACTTTGTATCTGCCCAGGTGCCGCCTCTCAGCTGAGAAGCAGGTGCATGCACACAGGCAGCTGGTTGCAGGAAGGCTCTGCAGTTTCCCACCTTTCAGCTGAGAGCTGGAAATGTCTGTAGAAGCTGCTGACAGGCCAGCTAAGTTTTTTTGAATTAATTAATTTTTAAGCTAGCTTGTCAGGCCACCAGGGGGCCTCAGTGCAGCTCCCTGCCTACAGAGGCCCCCTAGTGGGCTGATAAATTTTAAGAGTGTGCCTATCAGTCCACCAGGGGCACTGTGCAGGCAAGGAGCTGCATAGAAGCCCACTGCTAATTAAAAAAAAAAAAATAGAAGGTAAGTTTCTTAGATAGAAAGCTAAAGAGAAACTCTTTAAGTTTCAAAAAAGCAGAAAGAGAGAAGGACCCCCCCCACACACACCGTTTTAATAGATGGGCCATAAATTCCAAATTGCTAGCTGAAGAGGAGCTTGAAACCAACATGCCTGGTGCAGCTGTTTTCATCTAAGAAACGTACCTGGCCTCAACCCCCCCCCCATCAGCCATGTGAATTTGGGACATTAAAAAACAGCACATAAGTTTGGGATGGCCCACAAGAACTTGATGCACAGCTTTGAAGATGATTTATCATTGAAAGCTCACTCGTTCCTGTTCTTGTTTTATATTCTTAAAGGTATCACCTGTTCCTGCATTTTTATTGTTTCCATGACCATGCAGATTAGTGCTCACTGGAAGGACAGATCCTAAAGCTGAGGCTCTAATACTTTGGCCATCTCTTGAGAAAAGAAGACTTCCTGGAAAAGACCCTGATGTTGGGAAAGTGTGAAAGCAAGAGGAGAAGGGGACGACACAGGACGAGATGGATGGACAGTGTCATTGAAACTACCAATATGAATTTGACCCAACTCTTGGGGGCCATGGAAGACAGGAGGGCCTGGTGTGCTCTGGTCCATGGGGCCATGAAGAGTCGGTCATGACTTAACGACTAAACAACAACAAAGTTCAGCACTAGGTCTTTCCACTGTTTTGTTACAAACACCAAATAACCTTGCACAAATTACTAGGTGGGGATGATACTCATGTTAAATACTGCTGTGAGAAGACCATGTAGATGGTTAAAATCAGAAGAATTAATAGGGCAGGCCTGGACAATCTCGCTGAGGAACTCACTATGTTCCCCCTGTTAGTCTGAGCACTGAATCCTTCTCCATGTGATGAATCCACACATTTTCAAAATGTATATAAAATTCACAAAGCTACATGGAAATTTGGGGAAATAAATTCCCCAAAGAGAAATAGATTCTCTTTCTATTGCATTTCACATATTACTGCAGATGAAGCATTTACTTTTAAAATCCAGACTAAGAAACACACTGACTGCTTCTCTTTGCTCCATATGCATATATGCATGTATGACATTTGTATACCACCGTATTAGTGAAAGCACTATTCTGTGCAGTTTATGGCATAATAAGAAGGGACAAACAATGAGATTAAAAGTAAAACTAATCAACAAATATAGTGGCTACTACAAGAGGCATCATCTTCAGATAAAAGGCAGTGTGTGAGGCATAAAAATCAGGCAGGATTGCACTGAAAGGCCTCTCTGTAATACAGCATCTTCAGAAGCATCTTTGGTATGTATAGATGATTCAGTTGCTTCAGGTTATCAGAAAAATTAATATGAATACCTAAACCGAGAGCTATAGAAGTTGTATCATCTAGGGAATAAGATATATAGAGCATCCCTCACCCACCACTAGCATGGCTTCTCTACTCAGTGGATGAAAAAAATCCAGCACCTTTAAAAATCACTCTCAGGAAATTCAGACCTTTCTGACTTCAGATACCCAATATAATACAAATTCTTTTCTTATTGCTGCCTTCTGTCCCCCACTATTCCTTTATTCCTCTCTCCTTCAATCCTAGTGCACATTTTTTTGACACACAGTACATCATTCTCTACTAACCACCAGCACCAGAGATACCATCATCTAGAAGATTATACAATTTTGGGGGGGGGGGGTGTATTTTTCCTTGTTTATTTTGCTTGACCATCTTTTCCATAAGCAAAATATATCATACACTCTTCCTGCATAGCTGACATTGATTTTACCTAGAGTTTAAAGAGGAAGAAGTGGCCACAGCTCAAACAAATGGCACCATTTGGCTATCTCTTTCTACACTCCAAACATACTGTACCTTGGATTTTCACCAAGAAATATATCCTTGAAGGGGAACTCTATAAAATATTTGTAGAGAATATATCTCAGACATGGCCTTTGTTGTAAAACTGTAAAGAGATAGGGATGAAATTTACTGATGGGTAAAATGGACAAGCTTATTTAATTTGGAGTTTGCATTATCCATCAGTTCAGTGGGCAAGAGATAGACTGTGAATATTTTAATGCTCAGTCAAACCCATTCCATTCTTTCCTTGAGGCTCCATTCTGTCCATAGCAGATGATTTAACCAGCTACATGGTGGGATGCAAGGTACTGTCATGTTTCCAAGGGGTAATGAAGTCCTAAGTATCTCACATTGACACACATCAGCCTGGCCTCAGGCTGACCTCACACATGCCAAAATAGTCATTTGTTCAGCAGAGTGATTCCTCTTGATTTAGTGAACTCACTGAGAACATTACTGTACCTTTCATATCTGCAGCTCCATTGGCTTCTCTGCTTGGAGCAGTTTTGAATTTCCCTCTGCTTCACTGGAACTATTCTTGGCATTCATTAACTTCCATGTGCTTCCTCTTCATCTGAAGACTAATGGCTGTGTTCAGACTTGTAACCGCGAACAAGCTGGGTCAGCCAACAGCTAGGGATTCCCTTGACAATTTCTTAGGATGTTTGCTGACAGCTCATAGCCAAATAACCTATGCATGACTGAAGTGCTGTGGGAATTCCATGCCACCATAATGGTTTCTGGAGTCTGATTATGCATATGGATTGGAGGGAGAATAAAATACTTGGCTTATCTACAGAACATGCTGCCAACTCTTTCTGGGAGCAGAAAGGAGAATCTCAATTCTATATGCACTTTGTGTCTAGACAGCAGAATATTTTCTTTTCATGTTCTTATGTATCAGTCCAAGACTTGGACTCCAAGTACAAGCAGCTTTTGGAAACATTTTAAGGCCTACCGTTTGGGGTGGCCCCTGGGAAATTTTCAATGGATTTTAATTTGAAGGGATGTCATTATATTTTTGGAGGGTGGGGGTAACCACCTTGAGCAAATACCAAAGCAAGTCCAGAAAGAATCCATTAAGTATGAGAAACAGGGTCAAAGAAAACTATAACCAGTTATGGATGCATATTTGGAAATCTCATCCAAACAAGAGAACAATAGGGAGCAGAAATGCTAACCAGACCAGCGTAAACTGACAATAGAGAAAGGGATGGGGATGGAATTCATGTTTGAAGAATATACTGCTAAAAACATCACAAGAAACAATATGAATTTATTTAAATACAGCAGACTCAGAAAAGCCTCTAGCGAGGCAATTGGGACATTGGACAAGAAAGCCATGAGAGAATTGCTAAATGAAGACAGGGAGACCACTAGAGAACTGAATGCATTGTCTACAATGGTTTTCACACTAGAAGATGCTGGGTTGAGAGTCGCATGTGGACTACTTTTTTAAAGAAAGAGAGTGCAAAATGAACCAGGGAAAAACGAATCCTTTGTCCATAGGCAAAATAAATATTCCCAGTAGTCCTCTAAAAGACCATCTACACCTGCAATGCTACACAGAAGGTAAGCAGGATGGGGGTGTCTGTGAGGAAATTTCATTAAACATCAGAAGAAGGTTAAAGAAGGAAAGGTTCTGCATATGAGCAAGAACCCTAGAAAAATCTGATTTTTTTTCTTGTGTGCAAAGCCTATATGCAAGTAGGACCTTCTTTTTAAACTGTCATTGTTCATGCATTGATGAGGTCAGAGCCTATAATGCCTGTATTTGGTGCTTCCCTTCAGTACAACTGAGAGTCATCAATATTTCCTGCTTCTAAGGCACTACAGTCCTGGGTGCACATATCTGCCAGTTTCATTTTCCCTCAGAATTTTCCCTTCAGATTTAAAAAATATGTATCAAGTTCTTCTGGCTCTCCCTATATCCCATCATCCCTTCTTTGGATGTGCCAGCCCTTTAAACCAATCAGATGGTGTTCTTTCTCAAACTGGGTAATTGGTAACTTCTGCAAGAGAAACTCATCAGATAGCACAGCTGCCACTAATTTAGGTACCATGAGAATCCAAGGAGACTTGGCCTCCCATAACACTTCTTACACTTCCAAGGTTACTGACAACATTTTGCACCAGCTGAGCTGGGCTTGCTAATTATAAGGTACCTTCTTCCTCCCATCCAACTCATTTCAGGTTTTCACACACCTGGGGGACTGAATTAACCCTTTCTTTGCTAGTTTCCACACACCATTCCCTTCTTCTCAGGTACCCTGGAAATGTGTAGCTTGCCCAAGGCCGCATAGGCTGGCTCTACTCACAGGAGGCACAGTGCAGAATCAAGCTCTCAACCTCTGGCTCCACATCCAGATACCTAACCACTGAGCTATCCAGCCAGCTTCCACCTTGTATAGTAAGGGTAAAGGTTCCCTTTGACATTTAGTCCAGTTGTGTCTGACTCTAGGGCATGGGGCTCATCCCCATTTCCAAACCATAGAGTCAGTGTTTGTCCGAAGACAGTTTCTGTGGCCAGCATGACTAGAGACAGAATGCCGTTACATTATCTACTCGCATTTTTACATGCTTTCAAACTGCTAGATTCATAGGAGCTAGGACAAGCGACGGGAGCTCATTCCATCATGTGGATTTGATCTTATGACTGCTGGTCTTCGGACCTTGCATCACAGAGGCTTCTGCGGTTTAACCCGCAGCACCACCACGTCCACCTTGTATACTTGTAGATAAATCTGTAGCTAAATATTGCACTCCATATGTCTGAAGAAACAGAATGCTCACACTAAATAAATCTGTTGATCTTTAAGTCACAACATTACATCAGCTATTATTTGCTTTTTGTTGTTGTTATCCTTCCAGTTAAAGAAAAAGCTGTACTTTGGAGCCATTATCTGACCTCAGAGCTGAAAGTAAGGAGTGAGGCACTTATAGGAGAGATTGTAAGTCCCAAGAGCTGAACTAGACAGGCACGTACAGGGTGCTGAACAGTATTTTTACAGCAGCACAGTCCAGTATTTGTATCGCTTCAGCTACCACAGATCAATATGAGTTGGCTGTAAATCAGGATTACTCAAGACAAGGTAATTATGTAAGTGCTGACACAGGTCACTGTAAGGGTAAACCAGACGAGGTAATCAGGAACACAGATACAGACCACAAAAGGGAAAAGTTACAGCTCATTTTTACTGGCTACAAGCGGAGCATGGAATGGCTGTTCCCTTGTCTTGTCTACCAGCCACCGAGAGACATTGGCGATAGAAGGTGGAGACTCCCTCTTATTTTCTTCGAAGTAACTATGTACTAGGAATGTGTCAGTTTTTAAAGACTATAAACTCCAGAATTCTCCATTCTGGGAGTTCCAATTGACAGAAGGACACCTAAATGTGGCTGACCTGAGAATAAGGTCTAAGCTGGAAAGCTTCACGGTCTATCAGCTTAACTCCACTTAGCTTGCAGTTCAAGAAGGAAGCAGCTCCCAGGGGACGCTGGGCCATGAAGCTGTCCAGGTTAGGCCTTTCTTCCAGTTCACCCACATTTAGCATTAATATGTATTCTGTTTCATCTGTAATAATCAATAGATCAATTGGTTTTCCCTTTTATGAACTTTTTTATATGTATCTATGAAGAAGGCTGAAATCTACCACAGCTTGTTGTTTATTCTCACATCCTTCTGGAACATTCACTGAGGGGTTATTTTCTTATTTAGATTAGATAGTCTTCACATGCACAACTGCAAACACATTCCATTAACAGATACATGGATACAACTGATGTGACTTCCCAACACATTTTAAGATTGCACTGTAAGAGCAGAAAATTAAAAACTCGTTTTTAAACTGACTTTACTGAAAATGCCCTGAGGCTGAAATCTTGTTTTTGTAATTTATGCTGCAAAATTTTGGGTCAGTGGGGGGAATTAAACATCTCCAACTTCTCCCATGAAGCTCCTGTGCAATCCTTTGCATTGTCAGGAACCCTCAGAAATTGTGGGATGGGAGAAAGACTTTAATTTCCAGAAATTGCCTCCACTGGTAAAATTATCACATTTCAGTTTCTTTGTTCATAATCCTAAACTCAACACATGGGAACCCAGGAACCTCTGGAGAGAAGTTGGAAGTGTTTAATTATTTAAAAATTGTTGCTGCTTCTGATGTCATCTGCCTTACACAGTGTAAGTTACGGCAACAAATTTTCTACCAAAATACGTGATACTTCATTTAATTGTCATCCATGTAGATTATATTAAAGCCATGTTGGCTCTAGTACAATTTATTCATCTCTCCATTCTTGATGGTGGTTTGCTGAGTCTGTGTGCTTGGAAAGAACCATAAGCTATAAAGTGCTGACATACTTTATGTGTTTTATAGAAGAAAATAAAAGAAAATGGAGGGCAATGTCATTGCTACTAAAGTTTCAAGCACTTTCTTTTCTGAGGCTCACTTAGAGCTGTACATACTGGTTATTTTAAAATTCTCTCTCTCTCCAGTCAACCCTCGACTTATGAACTTAATCCATTCCGGAAGGACCTTCATAAGTCAAAAAGTTCGTAACTAGAATCAGCACTTCCCATAGGAATGCATTGAAAACCAATTAATCCGTTTCAGATTTAAACCATCAAAAGCAGAACCTGGGAAAGTTAGTTATGGGGGATCTAGGGAGTTGGTTGGTTGGTTGGTTGACACTTTGTACGGTAAACGACACAAATCCCACTAGTTTTAGCATTAATTTTTTATTTTCAAGTGGCTATTCTAGATGATTCCATTCCAGGTTTTACCTAGCCTTACTGCTTTCTCCTCTCACATTTCACTACGCAACTTCAGCTTTGCACACACATGTGTAAGTACCAAGTTCTGAACTTAAACTCATGCTTACCTCTGTCTCTCTAAGAGACTTCAAACATCAAAGTGGGTGGGTGCTGATTAGTATTTAAATTACTACGACAGTAAGTCACATAATAGAGTAGGATCATCATATATGTGGGACAGACATTCTAGGACCTACTGCCAATGCCAGAAACCACGGATAATAGTGAACCCTATATATATAGCATAGCCCCTGGTGCCCTCTAGTGGCTATTTCTAGTATTACACTTTGGAAATACATATTTCTGGGTTTCCTCATTTCATATTTTCAGGCCGCAGATGAATTAAACTGATCCCATGGATACGGCAGTCGTACTGTAATGAATTTCTGATCTTTCAGGTTTGTTTTGAAAGATAACCAGATAGCCCAAGGCATAGCTGCCAACCCAAATTATCTTTTCTTTGAACAAAATAGGTGGCAATTTGATATATAATCACTCATTATAGACTGCCATACAAATGGCGAACATGAGCTGTTCACATGAATTCCGATCAAGTGCAATCTCTATCCCTTTCAGAAGTTCAGGATAGGGGTAACCTGGCTTTAGCTAGGCCCATCTTCTTTTTCAATACTTACTTCACATATACTTGGCAAAGAAAGCCTTCAGTAGACATGGTCTAGAGGGGCGGGGTATAAATTTAATAAATAAATAAATAAATAAATAAATAAATAAATAAATAAATAAATAAATAAATTCAGTAAGGGTAGAATTTTCAGATTTACTTGACTAGAAATCCCATAATTCAGTTTTTCTGGGATTTCTGCCTGTTTTATAGACAACTAAATGTGGCTCACCTGGGAAAAAAGGCCTAAACTGTAAGGTTTTGAGGATTACCCAGGCCTGGCTCCACTGTAGCTTCTTTATTCTGTCCCAGTGCTAGCTGAGAGCTTTCCTTCTGAACAGAAAGCTAGGTTGAGCTAGGCCTAGCTAAACTTCAACTGCTTCCAGTTTAGACTGTATCTCCCAGGTGAGCCATATTTAGGTTTTTGTGCAGTGTGTGTAAGTCAGGTAGAATTTCCAGAGAGGGAAATTATAAGATTTGTAGTGAAAGAAATCTGAACATCCCATCTCATGCCTTCACTATGCATGGATGTTCTCCATGCGATCTAAATCTCTGAAGAAGAAAAAGTTTTCATGCCATATAGAGAGTTTGCACGCAGAGAAGATAATATTCTCTTCAGACTACTGTATTCTTCTCCACCTGAGAAGGGCACCACAGGACGAAGGGGCTAGCTTGTTTATTTGCCCACATTTTCACGTGAATCATATCCCGGACACTTGAAAAGCCCTTCTTTGTTTTCTGTTCTCTGTCCTTTTTCAGCAGTGCCTGAAATGTTCTGTCTCCCTTGTTCTGTACTTCTTTACATTGTTTGAAGCAAGGGAAAATTAAATTGAGCTAAAAATGTGAGGTGTTTGATTTCAACTGACTAGAGGCAGGAGGAATTAATGAGGTGTACGGAGCTTAAAGACAGAATCACTTTAAATAACTTTTTTTATTGTATCATCATGTGAAGCCCCATTTGAGTAAATCTTCCTTCCTCCTTTTGATTTTATAGTACTCCACATGCCTTAACTTTCCAAATATTAGCATTTATACTTTTCCAGTGATGCTTTTCAAAAGGCTGCAGCACGCTAAATAGAGACATATTACTACACAGATCTGTCACTTGACATACCAGTCTGCTCCATGTTATCTGCAAATGTAACAATTCTGCATAATTTGAGAATAATAGGCATTTTGATAACATATCCATATCCTCTTTGATAAGAAAAAGTGAATACTATTTTGAGTCTTTATGCTCCAAATGCAGCATTCCTTTATTAAAAAAAAACTCAGCCTATATGTTGACATTTTTGTCCAACTGTAACTCAGAGTAGATGCTCATGGACCAATTGCAAACAGTGAGTATATCTTCCATGTAAGACTAGGTTAAAATGAGAAGTGTGCATATCCTTGAACAAATAAGTGATATTAGCTGGAATCTAAACAGAATCATTTCATACCTGAAAGGGCTCTTGCATTTACAGAAGGACTTGAGAATCCAAAAGAAACCCCTACTGGATGAAAGGGGATTTGGCTCATGATTCTCCCTTGCCTTTGAACCCTCCCACTCTGCACCACACCCACATTATTCCAGAGACTTTTAAACCTCCAGAAGAGATTTTAAGAAGATGCAGGCACATGCTGGGGGAAGGAGGAGTGAGCAAAAATTCCCTGTGTCCTTAAGTGGAGCATTCTGTCAACATGATTTCACTTTGAACCCTCCTAAGTCTCTCCTCTTAATAATTATAGAATCATAGAATAATGGAGTCGGAAGGGGCCTATAAGGCCTTCGAGTTCAATTCCCTGCTCAATACACAATCTAAATAAAGGCAGATCTGACAGATGGTTATCCGATTTTCTCTTGAATGCCTCCAGCATTGATCCTGCTTTAATGATCCACAACCATCCGCTCAGAGTTATGGCTTAACAGAAATTTATAGGGGGAACCTAATAGTGTGTTTTTAGTGTTGCCATGTCTTGCACATGTGTAATACTAACTTAGCACACTGACACACAGAGGTTTTATTAGGCAAAGCTTTTCCTGATATTGAAATTAGAGTTTGAAAAAACTTCAGATGTTCAAACTATGTGCCACTGAACTGTACAGGATCAATGACTCTGAGAAAAAATGACTCTGAGAACAATGAATTTTTAAGAAAGGTATGATACATTAGTTGAACACCTTTGATGACAAGAATATTGAGGAGCCATATGCAAACTATCTCCTATTGACAATTAGAAATTGTTTGTCAAATACTACTGATCTTATGAGAATGTCATCCACTTAATTTCAAGAGATATTCTACTGGTATGTTTAATATGCTTTCGTGATTTATGGACCAGCCATTTGGGTAAATTGTACTTTTACCTCAGTGGTGTAGCTTAAATGTTGGCTTGCAGTATTTAAACTTCTAAAGCAGCTGATATGCCAGATTCATTATTCAAAAGTTCCTGATAACCTTTCAGATAATTAGCAGACATTCTGAATTTTGAGGGAAATGTCTAAAAGGTCAGTTGTATTAATTAAAAATGCTGACTTGGACACCAAACTTTTTAATGAAAGAGTAATTAAGAAACCTGTTGAAAGTCGTTAGAAGAAATAGAAGAAAATCGGATTGATGAAGAAATGAAGAAGGCTGCTAAAGCTCAGCCAATGTGAAAGATGTACTGTATTTTTGGCTCCATAAGACGCACCGGACCTTAAGACACACATAATTTTTAGAGGAGGAAAACAGGGAAAATATATTCTGAACCAAATAGTGTAATAAAATATTTAATAAAGTATAACAGAATAACATTTGAACCATGTAAAGTGAACAGCAGTCAACAGTGACATTAAGAACCATTACCACTGTCATTAACAAATGGAGAGACTTAAAGCTTTGTGTACTCTAGTATATATACCATAAATTTGTGTACCATAAATTTAATTCAAATACATATAGACCAGGGGTGTCCAACCTTTCACCTTCCCTGGGCCACATTAGAAGATGAAAATTTGGTTTGGGCCACACATACATTTGGTTTGGGCCACATGGGGGGGCAGCCCTAGCCATCATCCGCAGCCCTGCTCCAAGTGCGTTTACCACCAGCTGCAATCTCAGACAGCACAGGCTGCGAGCTTCGACTCCAGCGGCTTTATGGGGCCAGGAGGGGGTACACCTATTGATGGGGACGACCATTATCAGCCAGTGATAAGACCTATACCATGCTACCTATATTTTACATTTCCTTTCATCCACCTCCTCCCCATGCTTATAGAAATGTCTCAATGACAGATGAGATTGTTGTGCAACTCTGCCCAGCTACAGCTCAAGTCTATATTAAGTTAGAAATGGTTTGTCTGATTTGGCACTGCATTGAGAGGTCCCTTTTAGTTGTGTGGAGGATAAATAGTGGAATTAAACTATGTAACAGCTGGTTTTCCTTATTTACTTTAGGTTATGCAAAAGAACAGCAACACAAAGCTTAATCTGATCCCATTCACCAGCAGTAGCACATGCTTAGCATAAGACCAAATCTCGGGTTTCTGACATAATTGAACATTTATAGCATGCAAGGCACAACAGGTTAGGCCACACAAAGCCAAAAAAACTGAATACAAACTATAGAAGCTAAAATCAGGAAGCAGGTACTGTAATCCAGTTAGAGGTCACGAGGCACAGTTAGTTTCCTTGCTGCAACACCCTTTGGAAATGCATTCTCTATTAGATGCCCATAACTAGTTGAAAAGTTTGCAAGTTGAATCCAAATTTCTCATAGAAATGCATTGAAAATTAATTAATGCATTTTTATGGGGGGGGAAGGTCAGAAACTTTTAAAAACTTAAAAGAAAGTCACTTACCAGGTACTGTAGACTGAGCCTTGCTCTTCACAGTGCCTTGGTAGACCCCAGAACAGTCAAAAAAGAGCCCCAAACAGCTAAAAGCCAGCAGGCAGCTCTTCTCCACTCCTGCACCCTCCCTTCTCCCCACCTAACAGCTGATCGGCGCTGGTCTGAAACGCTTCCCAGGCAAGCAGGTTTCAACTCAAACAAGCACCTTTTCACCCAAACAGGGTTTAACCCAAAACAAGCAGCTTTTAAAGAAAAACAAGCAGATTTTTAAGGCAAGCATGCACGTTTCTACACAAGCAGGTTTCAACTCAAATGGAGCACCTTTTCACCCAAGCACGGTTTAACCCAAAACAAGCAGCTTTTAAACTAAATTTTACATTTTAAAACGACAATACCAGGCAGTCCCAGGTCTCTCTCCCAGCTCTCTAACTGCTTGGACTAGCAAGGAAGCAGACAAGCAGCCTCTTCACTAACTGAAAGTTTGAATTTCCCCGCTTTCCCTGCCTTCTCCGCATATTAGGTATGCTAATATCTGTGCACTGGAGGATTGTGGGAGGAACATTCCAGCCCCTGATGGGGGTCCTGTGGGGCACCCCAAAACACTAAGTAGCTCTCTTGGCCTCTTTTAGGACTGGGGCTGTGCAGCCCTGCTCTGATCAGGAGGTGCAGCCGGGGGGTCACCATGCCTTTTGGGGATAGGGCACAGAAAGGGGAAGAATTTTCAGGGGCCATTCCAACTTATACCTGGCAGGGGAGGTACCATTATTGTAAAAGTGGTTTTCCCAGGGTAAGGCTCATCTATTGCACTTTGGATGTGCTGACCCCTATGATTTCCCCAAATGTGGGAAAATCAACTGCCTAAGTGGGGAACTGTGTTTGTGGCTTCTCCTGGTTTTTCTAGAATCACTCTTTTTTTTCCCCTTTGGTCCTTGCCTATTTTCATTGCTTACTGCTATTGGCCTTGCTGGTTTTCCAGATAGGCTGCAATAAGCAGATCCTAGAAAGCCAGCAGTGCAGAATGCTAAGGTCCAAACAACAAGCAGTTTCTGGTGCCAGTTCAGAGGCCTCCCAGCATGGCAGTGGGAGGCTTCTGGGTGGTGGTGGCTGAACCCTTTTTTTACTGTATTTACTCCATAAGACACACATACTTTCTCCCCCACTATTTTTTGGGGGAAGTGTGTCTTATGGAGCGAAAAATACGGTATGTAGCTAGTCTTCAGGTGCAAGAAGATTACTTTGGAATGTCACTTTACAGTTGCTACACAGATCTGATATTCAGCAGTCTTGAATGGGGTCCCACAGACTGCTATGTAACTGTATATCAAGGTAGTAAGTCAAAGGAAGTGGCTGTCAGTCATAGGGCTTTGACATTATCCTAGACAGAGAGTTGGAGCAAGCAAAATGGCAGATTTCCATCAAATTACTGAAAGTGAGAGAGCCACTGCTCATAAATCCACTACTCTCAGCAGATGCTGTTAAATCCACCACCTTCTGTTTCCTTTTTAGAGGAAAAAAGATACATACTTCATGCTTCTGTTTCTTCACATACAGGCATGGTTGGAAATTTCATTAGAATGTTTTGTTCTTGCTCAAAGATGAGTGGAGGTAAGGATTACAGCCAAGCAGTTCCACATCGAGGTAGAATAGTGGGAGGCAAAGCAACAAATGGATGGCACAGGCAATATACAACCAGCAAAAGAAACCTAGTAATTGAAGGATCCTCTCCCTCCTTCCCCACAACTAGAAATTCAGGCACAAGAGACCTAGAACTGCAAAATAAAGAGAGAAATTCCTCCTTAAAATCACTTATTCTGTATGCGCAGCTGCTGTAATTGTCATATAGAATTCATCCATATTTTATTGGCAGGGATGAGCAGCAGTAGTCCCTGTTTCAATCTCTCTGTGTAAGATGTGGTCCCACTGTGGGAGAGAGTTGCAGCCTACAAATTGTCAAAGAAGAATTGAAGTGGAATACTTCTCCCTCCCTCTCTCTGTCCCTCTTTTTTACTTGAGAAACCTTTATTACATTTGATTTGAACTTGCCTTTTATTATTGATTTTTGCAGCGTGTTCAATTCCCTGTGCAGTATGTGACAAGTACATCACAGCAAACTGCAGCTTCTTAAATGATTTAATGCTGGAAGGATACCCTACTGAGACAAGAGAGCCAGGATCTCCATTTGGCCTGGCTCATAAGGTCATTTTTAAAAACATTTTATCTTCTGCTAAACTCCCATGAATGGTCTACAACAGAATTGTCGAATGGGCAAGGAGCAACTATAACTATATGGTTTTCCATCACAAATTAGTTTCCTTTACCAAAGAAATAATACATGAAATGTGGGCATGTATTAAGCAGAAATTAATTACTTCAATCTGTTATTTAAAATGAGCTGATTGGATAGCTTGGTGGTTTAGGTATCTGGCTGTGGAGTCAGATTCAAACCCCAAGTCTGCTTCCTAGGAAGAGCTCCAGCCTGTGGGGCCTTGGGCAAGCTGCACAGTCTGAGGGTGTCCACAGATGAAGGGAATGGCAAACCACTTCTGAGTACTCACTACCTTGAAAACCCTAGAGAGACTTGATCACACATAATTAATTATTATCTGAAATGGGGCATGTCTATAGACCCAAGTCATAATTTAAAGAGGAAATACATGTAATGTTTGTTAAATTACATATTGGGTTCCTACTGCTCTTATTTGTCCAAATCTGCTTAGATGGACAAGTCCCATGACATACTGTATCTACCATCCATTTCTGATGAAGGAGATTAATATCCAAAATTCCATGATGGCTTTTACTGGAGTGGAGTGCCCACATTTAAATGTTTATGTATTATGAGGCATGAGCAGCTCTTAATGGGGTAGAGAGGTTCCCCTCGATATTTTGTACATTAGGCTTCCCCAATGCTTGGCCCATGACTTCTTGTGAGGTAATGTGGAAACTCAGTTACATTTCAAGGCTTTCTGATCTGCCCCACAGTTACATTTGTAAATGTCTTTCAGTCTGAAGGACATTTGAAATAATGTCTTTTAAGTGTAGCACAGAAACCTATGACTGAAAACCTGAACCTGGTTCTTCATTCTTTCCTTATTCGTGTGTGTGTGTGTGCCTGAGTTTTATTTTTTAATAAACGTGTGGCTCTTCAGATGCTGGTGACAGAATCATACAACTGGGCAGAATATGATAGGCCTATAGTTCTCATCTGTCACAAAAACGTACTGGAGTAAAAATATATGACAACAGTGGTGACTGGTGTCTGGTGTAGTTGGTGGGGTGAAAGGTCTACAACATTGGTAGATAGAGAGCAGAGCCAGTGGGAAGAGGAAGTACACACCTGCAGACAGGCAAGCAAGCACTCATAGAGGGAAATTGTGGAAAGGAAACACGGGAGAAGTCTTGACCCTCCATCTCTGGAAAGGAAATAGGCACAAGTGTGGATGATCTGGGGTGAATCTGAGTATAAGATGGGGCATTACCCTGATTGCACTGATGGACAAGTCTCCATTGCACTACCATGTTGCATAAGGGATAAGTGGGTCAGATGTTTTCCTTCCTTGCGTTGGCTTCTTAACTGGAATAGATGACAGTTATTTAGCCTAATGTGAATCTGCAACAAATATTGCTTGTAATTTGATTCCAATGGTAGCAACCAGGACTCTTCTGTGAAGGAATTCCATTTTTCTGCTTAAGATGAACAAGATGTTATGTTTTTTAAACCAGAGCTAAAAATACTACCAAAATAAATTTTGGAAATTTTATTTAATTTATTTATTTATTTATTGGACTTATATACCGCCCGATAGTGCTACAAGCACTCTCCGGGCGGTTTACAATTTTTAATTATACAGGCTACACATTGCCCCCCCAGCAAGCTGGGTACTCATTTTACCGACCTCGGAAGGATGGAAGGCTGATTCAACCTTGAGCCGGCTACCTGGGATTTGAACCCCAGGTCATGAGCACAGTTTTAGCTGCAGTACAGCGTTTTAACCAATTGACACTGGTTTGCTAATTTTGTATGGTGTCTTCTTCTAAGCATTGTTATATTGTAAGAACCATCACACCTCATGTCACTGGAAGTCTTATGCAACTCCCTGTTTGGCTTGCAAGATATGGTTTTACTTCTGCAACCATAAGGACTAGAAGCAAACAACAAGTATGGTGAATTTCTCACTGTGTTAATTTTGTTCTAGTTACAAGGTCTGCAGTATGCTAACAGAGCACACAGGCTTGTCTTTACCTTCTGGTCTACCTGACAATGGGTCATGGTCCTGTTAGAGCCATCGCAACATTGACATGTTGGGGGTATTGCATTTGAATACTTCTGATGAAATCATGTGTTAAGATTGTTGGCATGGATTTGAAATAATCTTTTGCTACTACCTGCTATACAGAAGTTTGTTTGGCATTTTGTACACATGTATAGCATATGTATTATTGTACATAGGCGGGGTATAAATCAAATAAATAAATAAATAAATAAATAAATAAATAAACAAACAAACAAACAAACAAACACGTATGGTACAAGCAGAAGGCACTGCACATCTGTATATATTTTTGTGTAATTTTCAAAAATATTGCGAAAAATCTATTCAGCATGTATCTTTGTTATAAAATGAAAGAAAAGCCTTATACAACTTCTAGTGGAACTTCCAGGCAACATATAATGTAGCACTATAGCATCTGCTTTTCCTGTTATATTTCCTTAAAGGAATGAATGTCAAATCCCAGCACAGAATAAATTTGCAGCTTCTATTGTATTTAATTGTACTCTTACACAACCATTTGAAAGAGCAGTTCCGCTAGTATTTTATTGAAAACGTTTCACATGATATTCTTCTGAAACAAAGAAAAGTTACTTAATTTATCATGGGAAAACAAATTGTGACATAACATAACATACAAACATTATTTGTAAAGGATATTTTGCATTGACTGTTTCTAAGGGAGCTGCCGTCCAGGGCCATTACTGGGAAATATTTAAGAAAATCCAGGAAGCAAAGGTGAAAGAGGTAGGATTTTAAAATTTCAGGAGTATATGGAATGTATGTCCACATATTGTTAAGAGAAATGAGTTTAAATATATTAGCATGGGGAAGGTAGGAATAGAGGAGGTGGAAAGCATAGATTTGAGCAAGAGTTTGTAAAATTCTGACTTTGTAGATACTTCTAAAGCTAGCATGCAAATGTAGATAGTTTTTGTTTGTCTCCAGTTCATGCTGCCCCTTCTCTGTTTTCACAGCTCGTGTCTGGGCTCCTAGAATCAAATTATTATTCGATTTATTTCAGAAGTTGGGATTTCGATTCCCCACTATGCCTGCTTGGCAGGGGCTGGACTTGATGATCCATTGGGTCCCTTCCAGCTCTGCAGTTCTAAGATTATTATCATAAAATTATTATTGTTTCTGTAAATCAATGAAATATCACATAGTGTTCATGAAACAGTCAATGACTTTATTGAGATGTCAGCAGCAGGAGCTTTCTGTGTTCATGACAAGAGAGCAGCTGAGTCTTCCATCTTTTCTACTGTGGGGAACATTTAAAGCAGTTTCATTTAAGTGATCAATACATTTCTATATTTATAAGCCTAATCAAGGCACATCTGCTTTCATGCTTAAGTACAGTTCAATAAAAGAGAAGCATAATCAAAATTGTTAACATCGTAACATTGATTTTGTTTGTTCTGTCTGTTATTCAGAGCCCAAAAATAATTAAAATTTTCCTTTTTTATCACTGCAGCCTGACACAAAATCATTTATTTAGAAATCACTCCTTTCTCAGTAGGCAGATGCTTTGTTAAACTGTAAATACTGTCACTTTCCAGATTGTCTACGTGAAATCCCAGCGCTGCCTTTTACTCCTCCATCACCTGCATACCATTAGTACCTTTGGCCAACTATCCTGTCAGCATTCCTGCACCAGAATTCCTTCCTTACTTCACAAAGAGGGGAGAAGTTTCTCTTAACATCTTCCAGGCCATGATTGTGTGAGTTTGCTGAAAGATGTCTAGCAGTTTTGTGTGTGCTTGCTGCTGCCTTTGCTTCTTCTAAAGAACTTTACCCTGCTGGACCAACACTTCTCTGCAGGACTAGCCTAGGGTTTCCATACTCCAATTCTCCAAATCCAGGTAGCCCAATCTGTATATTGGTATGATATGCTAATCAGTGTGGATTTTTGTATGACGCAAATTAAGCATATTAATTGTTGCTCCTCCCCCACCCCCATTTACTTGTCGGGGAATAATTCATACAGTAACAACTGATCTGAAGGCGCCAGTATAGTACTGTATAATGGTAAAAGTGCTAGATCTGATAGAGGGAGATGCCAATTCAATTTTCTGCTTAGCCACACAGCTTATTTGGCCTTCTTAGGTCAGTCATACTTCTCTGTCAAACCTACGTTTCAGGGTGATCTTCAGAACAAAATGGGAGAAGGGGTGGGGGAAGAATCATGTGGTGCACATAAATAAATGATGATATTTTGCCACACACATTTGATTCCCAACTGTACATTTCCTCAGGACAGCACCTAACTAAGCTCTCAGCCAAGCTCCCAGAAACATGGAGTGAGGGGAATCATAGACTCACATGTAGAGCTGGAAAGACCCACAAGGGTTGATGAACCAAAAAAACCTGACAATGCAGTAAGCTGTATACTGTCAGAGCTTTGGGGAGTTACTTTTTCTAGACTACAGTACCTATAATCCTCCGGTCTGCATTCTTTTCTTTGGCTTAATGGCTTTCAATGCACTGTTTCTGTAAAAACTGTAAAAAGCTTGTCTTTCAGTGCCACCATCCTGACCATCACGTCTGATGATGATACAAGGGGGGGGGTCTTCTCAGTGGCTACCCCGATTGTATAATGCCTTCCTATTGGAGGTGAGCTTTGCCCCTCCCCCTCTGTCCTTCTGTTGGCAAGAAAACACCTTACTTTTATGCAGGCTTTTTAATGAATTGTGAGAAAGTGAGAAAAGGTTTTTATTGTGGTATAATGTGCACTTTTATCAATTCTCTCTCTCTCTGTGTATGTGTGTGTGTGTGCGTGTGTAAGTCATTTACACTAGTGGTCTTATTCAATGTTATATGTTTAATTTTTTTTAACACTATAACTCACTGTTCTTGTTAGTTTACTTGTATATGCTTTTTAAATTTTTCTTTTTAGCTGCCCTGGGTCCCGACCATAGGACAAAGGCAGAATAGAAATGAAATGAATAAATCAACTCTTTCTACAGAAGTTCAAGCATTTTCCCAGTTCTGCTTAAAAACACACTGGTTGCTTTGAGCACCTCATGGTTCTACAACTGCAACAATCGTGAGGAGGTGCACAGCTGGAAGGAAAGGGAGGTAGCAGCTGAGGAGCAGCAGGAAGCTACAAAGACGTAAGAAGCAGTAGTAGTTCTCCTGCCTCAGGAATTGGGATACATGTGTCCATGTATTCTAGTCACAGGTTTACAGAACACAGTGCACATAAATATCCTATCAATAGGCAATTGGCTAATTTTAAATGTAAGAGGGCTACGATTCCCTTCTTCTGTAAGGACTCTGACTATCCAGTTGTCATGTTTTTGCATTCCTTGATTTTGGTCCTTATTATTTTATATTTATTTACAATATTTTTTAGCCGCACCATTGCCAGTGGCTTCCTCCCTTGATGTCCAACATTACACACTGAGTGGTGTTCTGTATGTGTCACAGGAGGTGGATTGTAAACCACAAAAACAAGTTCTAAAATAAAACCATTAGTCTCAAAGATGCCAGGATACTTTTTTTTTGTTACACATGCTGAGACAGACTAGCACAGCTACCTCTCTTTGAGTATCATGTCCAGGCATTCCATGCTGTTCATCGACTACCTGTTAGACATGGGTTATTCATATTTGTATCACTGAGGATAACAGGGATGTGGTGGTCCTGCGGGCTAAATCGCAGAAGCCTTTATGTGCTGCAGGGTCAGAAGACCAGCAGTCATAAGATCGAATCCACGCGATGGAGTGAGCTCCCATCGCTTTGTCCCAGCTCCTCGCCAACCTAGCAGTTCGAAAGCATGTAAATGCGAGTAGATAAATAGATACCACCATGGTAGGAAGGTAAACAGCGTTCTGTGTATAGCCGCACTGGCCATGTGACCACGGAAACGGTCTTCGGACAAACGCTGGCTCTACGGCTTGGAAACGGGGATGAGCACCACGCCCTAGAGTCGGACATGACTGACTAAAATGTCAATGGGAACCTTTACCTTTACCGCTGAGGATATGAATAGGAATCGCAGCACCATAGGTGCAATGGGCGCCCATTTCCTCCCCCCAGAACTGGCCGGTCCACTCACCATTTGCCTTGTGGCGCTTGGCTCCATTGTCATTGTTGTGCCAATTGCGGAAGGAGTCTGGCTGTCTCTTCCTCTCCTCCCCATGCAGTCAACCACTCATCAGATGAGTGGGGAGACTCACTATCCCGTCTCCACTCTGAAGTGGTCAGCTGTGCCGGGGAGGCAGGGAAGAGCTGGCTGGGTTCCTTCCATGATTATTGTGATGACAACAACAGAGCCGAGCGCCGCATGGCAAATGGTGAGTGGACTAGCCAGTTCTGGGGGGAGGGAATACACCTCTGTGGCACCTGTGGTGGCACTATTCATATTCATATCCCTAGGGATACGAATATGAATAGGCCATGTCCCCTATCTGTCCATCATCAAGTCTTGGCTCTCAGGAAAGCTGTTACTAATGGGATCCAATAAACACTGGAGTACAGATGGGCATGAATCAGTGGTCCATGCCCATCTCTACACTGGAATGAAAATCAATACTTAGGAGAGGCATATAGAATGTGAGGCAGAATGTGTGTCACATTTCTCCTGCTTTTGTTGTCATTCAGTACGAAACAAATCTCTACTTCTGGATTTGCCTTTATTCCTATCTGATTGATTGTGAATTTCAGTTGTGGGTTGTGGTAACCTAGACTCTCCTAAGAAACTCCAAGGAATTGTGGCAATCAACTCATAAAATGCATTGTAATCTAGATGGCTGCAACTTGGGTCAAACAAGCACATTCCTCATTTAATATCTTTGTACTCAAATATGCAGTTGATCCTAAATACATTAAACATGGTTCAACATATCAAGATGATATAAGCATTCCTGTGGTATTTGACATCTGACAGCTTTCTGTATATGTGGTTCACTGCTTAGATTGGATTAATTAGCAATGTAATTAAAAACATATACATTTAATTTATGTTACAGTCTGATTTCTAGCTAACCAGACTTTTGCTTTATGCCCATTTCACTATTAGGATCCTGACATTTATGGGTAATTCACTTCTGTTCTTTTTTTTAATGTGCTTTTCAAATCTTCAAAGGAATTATTTATGTAGCATTTTAGGATCTGTGACTGGTAAAAGCTTTGTAAGTAGTGGTTCTTATGAGCTCAGTAGATGCTGACTAGGGGCAGATATTTTGGTAAACATGTTGCATGAACTTAATGGTAGTAGATGGTGGATATATCTTTGGCTGTAGGCCGAAGAAACTGCTCTTCATGACCTTTGAATGACTTTAACTAGAAAAGAAAAAAAAACTTGTCTCATTACTTTGAAGATCTGAGGAAATCATATACAAAATTTTAGAAGGGACTCTTTTTTTTAAGAGAGAGAAACCCATAAGATTCCATTCTTAATAGGCAGTCCCCTGCTTTATCCCAAGAATACTGACTCCATTTCTATTCAGACTTCAATATGAGAATGTACATATGTGCTTAACAGTTAGTTTTGTTGCTCCTGTGAGCAGCTGCTAGAAACAGATTCCCATGGCGTATTTTAGCAAGGAAGCTCCAAGTCTTTGCAGTTTAACTTTCTGTTTAGAGAAAAATGGTACAGATACTGAGCCTCCATTGTGTGTGTTTTTTAGTGCGTGACCCAAGAGACACATTGAAGGTTTCTGTCTTTCAGTTCTGTCTAGACTATTTTAAATCAATTGATCAATAAAAATACAAGGGGTTTTTCATGGAACCAGTTTATATTTGGCTTGTCACATGATTAAATTACACCAGTTCCCCAAAACATACATAGTTTTGGGGGCTACAGAGGTTATTCCCTTAAAAATAAACCCACCATGAATAGTTTCTGTAGTAATTTTCTATGCCTTGCTGTTAGGTGTTATTACTTTTCATAGAAATACTGGGGCCCCTTTATAAAAGTGAACAAAATGGAAGGGAAGCTGCTCTCCTTTACTCAGGAGCATTAAACTCTGACAGTCAGTGGAAGGTAAGGCCCATGATCATTATTGTAACCTGAAGGCTGAAAGTTTATTTGAGCTTGTGGCCTAGGTTAATGTCATGGGGAGGAGGGGCACAAAAGTACTTGTGTATCTCTGTGTTTGTTTTCTATACATATCTATGTATATTCTCTCGTTTTGGATTCTTTTCAGTATCATGACTGTGGAAATGTTCAGCCACACTTCTTCATGTTGTTTCTCTTCTTATTCCTTGAAGTTGGAGGTCAGCATGGCTATTCTGACTTTGGATAAAGCTGCTCGAAACAATGATGTTGTATCCCATTGAAATCAGTCTCCAGGCTTTTTCAGTCAATAAGATCTTCTCCTTCCAATACTTCCCCCTCCATTTATTTTACTTGAATGATCAGCAGTAACAATCTGTATTTCCCATTTCTCAGTCCCTCTGCTAAGACATACCCTGTGTCCCTGAAAGTAAGACCGAGCCTGAAAATAAGCCACTGTAAGATTTTTCAGGATGCTCGTAATATAAGTCTTACCCCCAAAATAGGCCCCAGTTAAGTGAAATCCTGACCTCCACCATTGTGCAGCAACCAGAACAAGATGACATGACTCCATTTGAATAAATGTAGACTGCTGTACATGAAAAAATTAAAACATCCCCTGAAAATAAACCCTAATGCATTTTTGGAGCAAAAATTAATATAAGACCCTATTTTTGGGAAAACATAGTGTATTTCTTAACGTGCAAGTGAAACAGCTATTCTGCAGGCATATTGAATTTGGGCTTAGACAGGTTCTTCATTTCAGATTTAGTAAATTTTGGGGAAGCTTAATTTGGTGGTCCAACCCCCTTGTTGGCCAAAGATTGTATTGAATTAGAAGACAACCTGGGATCAGAACTGACCTAGATGTAATTGTTTTGGGGAATTGAAACATAGCTTTTAATATCTTCTTTATCCACACCCCACACCATTTGAAAAATGTGCTCTTTCTCTTCCCAAAGCAAGACAGTGCATATTCTTTAGGATATCTGGCAGATGGTTGCTACTATTCTGCTCCCAAACATTGCCAGGATATCCTTACACAGTGTGACCGATGTCAACTATTGTGGCTAGCAACCAGCCACCCTAAGACCTATTCTCTCTCTCTTTTGCCATATTTCGAACTGTAGAGGGGGCGCATTTAAAGATTTTAAGACAGCTCCCATCCCCATAAAATAGACAAATTTTTCAGCTCACTTCTTAAGTCTAAAATAACAGGGAGTACATTTAGATTCAGTCTTAGTATATATTTAAGTTTGAAAAAAGGTTGCTTTTGGTGATTGGGTACTATGGGTGGGCCCCATGAATCAGAGAAATGGAAATTCAGTTCCCTGTCAGGGGACACCCTCTGAAGTCCACCTGGGCTATGATCAGCCTTAAATCTTGGGTTGGAGAAAGACGCAAGAAGGCCCCCCCAAGATTGGCCAGCTGGGGCACACTTGGCAAGGAACAGCAGGGTCCTAGGGCTGAGGTGGTCATTCTGTCAGGGCTGGGGAGACAGCCAGAACAAACCACCTGCTCTGTGATCCAGGTTGTACATGACTTCAGGTCCTGTTGCATGCTGTTGTTAAGTGCTGTGAAGTCAGAAATGATTTATAGTGACCCTAATGGGGCTTTCAAGGTAAGTGAGATACTTAAAGAGTGGCTTTACCAGTCCCACCTCCCTACTGAGTTTCCATGGGAGAGTCCCAGGGATTCAGACCCAGGTTTTCTGAGTCCTAGTCTGTCTCTCTATCCACTACACTGTTTCAGGATATGAGAATTAAATAGCTCATTAAGCTGTATCCCTTTTCACCCCATTTCCTGTGTCTCATCTTTTTATTCTTGGCTGTGGGCAAGGATCCCAAAGCATGTATGTTTACCTCTTGAGAGTAACACTGGAGAGGAAAAACTGTTACCTTCACCGAAATATTTTTGCCTTCCTTTTGGCTTTTCTGCTGTTAAGACTTTATATCTTCTTTGCAGTGTTTCTCAAGTGAAATGGGGGCATCATGTGACTAATCAGTTCCCCTGATGTTTTTCTCACTCCTTGTTCTCTCCCTGGCAAGCTCTGCATTAATGTGACATTTTAGCATGGTCGCAGTGGAGATAGGGGAACAGTTGTGGGAGAAAAGCTGATGTGTAAGCAGCTGCATCCATGCATGCTTTTGCATGACTGGGATGTCCTTTAGTGCTGGGATCCAGATGGTGCAGAAACTTAAATGAGACAGGATTTCTTTGCATGTAGGCTTTTCTTCTGGAGACAACTTTGCTAACATACGGATGTTTTCAGTGTGTGTATGGCTGCTACAGAGGGCAAAATCAAGTGAATCCTTCTGGTACTTATTCCTCACTTTATTTTGGCTTTATGCAGGTTACCAATTACATAAGCTGATGCTTCCTACCACGACAGGGAAGAATAAAGCAACCCAATGCATTAAAAAAATCTATATTTTTCTCTGGCCTATTCAGAATGATTAACTCTGTCACAGCCTTTATTTCAGTTAAACTCAAGCAGAATTCTTACTGATTCACCCACTCTGGCCTATTTAGTGTTCCCAACACCAGCAGTTTCCCCACTATATTTAACATTTTAAGTGCATTCACTGGGGTTAATTTCTTTCTTGCATTCCATTTTGAATGGCATTTCTCCCCTTCACAGTGGTTTGTTTAATTGGGCAGCAAACTGGGAAAATAATGCTCCTTCAGATGCTAAACCCACAGGCAGCAGCAAGTGCTGGACAAAAAGATGAATTCATGTGATATCTGAGTCATTCAGAAGAACCTGATGCCAGAACTGATTGCATGCTCTCTGGCCTAGCCACACCTCCTCCCTTCAAGGGTAGAGAGTGGAAAGAGAAGACCAGTTTCTATCCAAATATCGTCAGTTTCCATTCCTCACATACATCTCTTCGTTGTTATGCTATGTTCTTCCCCTTGACATTTAGTCCAGTTGAATCTGACTCTAGGGTGTGATGCTCATCCCCGTTTCCAAGGCATAGAGCCAGCGTTTGTCCAAAGACAGTTTCTGTGGTCACGTGGCCAGCACGACTAGATATGCTATTTTAGGTGCCATCAAATTGAATCCAACTTAGGGTGACCTTAATAGGGTGTTTAGAATATGTGAGATCTTTACAAAGTGGTTTTACCAGTATTTCCCCCACCCAGTTTCCATTACTGAGTGGAAATTTGAACATCTCCCAAGTCCTAACCTGTCATTGTATCCAGTACACCACACTGGCTGTCCAATATGTTCAACAGGAAACTTCAACCCAGTTTTCTCTTGGAAGTCCATCTTGGCCAAAAAATATAAGGCCCAAGAATTTCCTCACTTCCCTGTTGATATTTTTATCTGCTAGAAAGTGGAGGAAGCAACAAGAGGGCCAGATATTATGGCTGGAGACCTTACCAGCAGAAAAGAGCATGTCAGTGAGGTGGAAATAGTGGGGAATTTTGGGTGGAAGCAATCGCGCCCTCTTTAGATTTTATACTGAGGAAAGGAAATGATGAGAGAAGTAGAACACTCTAGACCAAGAAGGTTGATTTCAGCATCTTTAAAGAAATACTGGGTCACATTCCATAGTTAGAAATACTCTAGGTTAAGGGAATAATGAAAGGATCTTAAATGTCAGATCACAATAAGAAGTCATTTTTATAAGGAAAAAAATGGAAGGTAACCAAAGAAACCAGGGAGACTGCATCAGAATCCTTCATATGAGCTGAGATTTAAAAGGGGACATGTAAAGGAAATAAGTACACAATATTTGTAGAGATAAAGTTGGGAGGGCTAAAACTGCTAATGAGCTCAGACTTCCAAAAGGTGTTAAACATAACAAAAAGGAACTTTCTTACTTTGCTTAGAGCAAGAGAAAGAATAAGGGAAAAGTAGAATAGGAAAAAAACCGATGAATGACACAGAAACATCTGAACTGCTGATCACCTACTTTGCCTGTGTCTTCTTCCAAAAATAAAACAGTGTTCAGCCTAATGGAAGTGGAGTAAAGGAGGCAGTGAAGGGGAAATTTCACATCTGCCTAAGATAAGTAAAGAGGTAATATACTAATGGTTGTTGTGAGTTTTCCGGGCTCTTTGGCCGTGTTCTGAAGGTTGTTCTTCCTAACGTTTCGCCAGTCTCTGTGGCTGCCATCTTCAGAGGACTGTCCTCTGAAGATACCGGCCACAGAGACTGGCGAAACGTTAGGAAGAACAACCTTCAGAACACGGCCAAAGAGCCCGAAAAACCCACAACAACCATTAGATCCCGGCTGTGAAAGCCTTCTCTAATACAGGTAATATGCTACTTTAAATGAAATCAAATCTGCAGAGACAAATGAGCTACTGTATATTAAAGGAGTATTAAAGGAACTTTCAGGTGAAATTTCAGAGCCTGTGCTTGTAATCGCTGCAAATTATTGGAGAACGGGTGAGGTCCTTGAAGAGTTTGAGGTGGCCAAATGTCCTTGTCTTTGAAAAGAAGAAAAAAGAAAGTTTGGGCAACTACTTAGCTTAACACTGATACTAGGGAAGGTTCTAGAACAGATAATTAAACAGTCAATCTATAAGCACATAGAAAAGAACATTGCGGTTTCTAAGACCCAACGTGTTTCCCAGAAGCAAGTCATGCCACTCTAATAGTACCTCTTTTTTTGATAAGTTCAGAAGCATGGTAGATGAAAGGATATGCTCTGGATGTAGACTATCTTAATCTCAGTGATGCTTTTGACAAGGTTCCTCACTATATTCTCTTGGTCAAGTTGATAAAATGTGGGCTAGATGTGCCTACTTTTGGGTAGATTTGTAACTGGTGAAAGTGTTTTATCAAAAGATTGTTTATCAGTCATTCTTCATTCTCTTGGACAGAAGTGATAAGTGGGGTTCCACAGAGGTCAGTCAATGTGTTGGTATTGTTTAACATATTTATTAATTATTTGAATAGTTAACAAGTTGCCACTTGTATCCTTTGTCCCACAACAACTGACATGACTATTGCATGACCAAGGGTAGAAAGAGTGACTTGCTAACTACTGGCAATTTGCTACTGCAGTTTGCCTCTTTGCGCTTATGCTGACATAATTAATCAATAGGATTTTGGTCGTTGTTGGATGCTCCAGAAATATAACAAAGGTCAAAAGTTCAGATATTTTGGCTAGTACCCTGTTCCTTGTCCCAACCACAGTAGATCGATTGACTCTATAGAATTCACATAAATAACTTACAGTAGAGTAATTGATTCAATGAGTGCTCTCTTAGTTGGGACTAGCAAGAGGACTCTGACCTTTCTGTATGGGCGGCTATGTGCACGTTTCCCTGGGAATGAAAAGGTAGCGGTATAGTAGTGTGATCATCAGGAACACCAGACACTAGCCAAATGATTTAATCTAACGATTTTGACCGACATATTTTACAGATGATTTTCTATTGGAGTCTTAGAAGTGCAGCAACCAAACAGTTAAAAAAAAGTTGCAAAGCCATCATCATGCTGGATGTTTTGTTTTTGCTTTTTAAGGAGCTTTCAGAAGTGCCAGGTTATTTTTGGCAGTGTGAGATCTAAAGATCTAATCCTTCATTTTAAGTACAACATGCAACAAATAGTTTAGAAATGTTTACAAGGTTTGTCGGACCACTGAGAGACATCAGGGTGTCACATTTTATTTTGCTCTACAAGCATTTGCTAATTCCCCTTCCTGGAACCTACCCACTTCATCAGAAGGACAGCGAATCTATAGTGCATGACTATCATATAGCTTGAACAGTTATATGCCTAAATATATAAAACATATATGGAGAGACTACATTGGAAAACACATTCTGAATTGTTGTTTGAAAGTAAGCAGAATGTGGGAGAGTTACTTTTTTGGACTACAGTTTCAAAATCCCCCAACCAGCACAAAATCATTTTTATTACCAAGACAAATAAGAATCTTTGTTGATATGAGTAGGAATGTGAATTACATGAATGAATGCAGCTGGCAAAGTGATAGCAGAAAACTAGTGTGGCTAACCCCCTCCAGTGAACATCTATTCCCTTAAGAGTAATTAAATATCAGCATTTTCCAAACTGGTAGAAAATCTTACTTAAACTTGACGTTAATTGTGGGAATTAAATAGAAACACAGAGTTCTGATTCAACAAATCATAAAAATACCATGGATTCAAATGAATGTTTTATATATAGTGTATATATTGCAATGCTTTAAGACTGTTATGTTCCTAAGATTTTATTGGTTATATTGTCGTGGTAGTCATTACGTGCTATCAAGTCACCTTCGAATTATGTTATGAATGAGTTAACTGCCAAGATGTCCTATCCACAATAGAAAGATTTGCTCTAAGTTGGGTGTGCACACACACATGTCTCTACTCCCTGCACGCAGCACTCTTCCTCCTCTGCAAGTGATCATGTTAGGTTCTGGTCACAAAGGAACACTGTGGGGGGAATCGCACGCATGCACACAAGGGCGAAGGCGCATGAGAGAATGAAAATTAGAGGGTATGTTGCTCAGCAGCCTTGCACAGATCTTGTATATCCAAGGCTTTGGCTTCCTTTAGGGAGTAAATCCATATCACATTTGGGCTTCCTCTTTTCCTGCTGCATTTAACCTTCCCCAGCATTATTGGCTTTTCCAGAGAATCTTGCATTCTCATGATGTGGCCAAAACATGACAAGCTTAATTTTGTCATTTTTGCTTCCAGAGAAATTTCAGGTTTGGTATGATCTAGGATTAATTTGTTTGCCTTTCCAGTGGTCCAGGGTATCCACAAAGCCCTCCTTCATCATTGTACCGCAAATGAATCAGTGTTTTCCTGTCAGCTTACTTTAGTTTCCAACTTTCACACTCCTTGGGAATGAAATAGAGTGTGTGATCTTGGCCTTGGTCTCCAGTAACACATCTTTATACTTGATTGCTTTTTTCTAGTTCCTTCATTTCTGTCCTTCTGAGTCTCCGTCTTCTGATTCCTTGCCTATAGTTTCCATTTGGATTGATAAGCAGTAGGTTTGTTTAAATGAATAGAATTAAGTCTGTCACTTGACTCTGCGTACTCAGGGCTTATCTTTATTGAAGGAAATATGACACAAGTGTTCCAGTTAAGTAGAAAAGTAATAGAACCCATAATTCCAATAAATATTGAGGCTGTCACTTGCCAACCTGGTGTATAATGTCTCTTCTTTTCTTACAGATGAACATTAATGATCCTTGAAGTTAGCTGAAAAGCAGCTTGTATTCAATGGTATTTGTCTCATTTTCTCATAACAGCTGCATAAAACAAGGTTGCTTAGGTATCAGTGTCTGTTTATTAATGTTAATTAACCAGTGACTTGAGCTCCGATATTTATTAGTTTGCTAACCTTTTCTTGAACAGTACCATTAAATACCGTCATACTGTTGTCTACAGATAAAAACTGAAATGAAACAGGCAGATTAAAATGCTTTCCACTACATTTGTTTTAGTGTTTGAAGGTTAATGTCTAGTTTCTGTAAGAATATAATTGCCTTCTTTGCTTAGATGGGTGGCAGTTTCCCCATACTTTGCAACTGCCACATAAATCTATTGACATCCCTATATTGTACTTAATTTGGTTTTAGATTCCTTGAAAGGCAAGTGGTTTCTGTTAAATGTTTAGGTAATGCCCTACATAGTATTTTTCATATAGCCTTTGGATTTTCAGGGAGTAACAGTAATTCATCATGTGATAAAGGCATTTAAAAACTTGTTTATGATATGTTTTTCTATAGCAGTTCAGCATTTAAAACACAGGGGATGAGAATTTGATTTTGCTTCCAGAACGCACTCTATTTTTCTCATTATGGGTGTCCAGAATAACTGAGGGAGCCAACACTGTGCAGTAGATTAAGTGAAAGGCTATGACTCAGGAGATCTGGGTTCAAATCCCTACTTGGCCATGGAAGCTCATTGGGCATCTGTGTGGCACTGGTAGAGCCACTCCTTAAGCATCTCACATACCTTGAGAATCTTCTTCTACTACTACTACTACTACTACTACTAATACTAATACTAATACTAACAACAACAACAACAACAATAATAATAACAATAACCAACAAACAAACAAATAATTTTGTGCCGTCAAGTCAATTCTGACTTATGGTGACCCTTTTCAGGGTTTCCTAAATAGAGAGTACCAGCAGTAGTTTGCCATTCCCTTCCTCTGGGGACATCCTGAGACCGCACAATTTGCCCAAGGCCACATAGACTGGCTTTTCTGGAATGCACAGCAGGAATAGAACTCCCAACCTACCTAACTCATTGAGCTATCCAGGCAGCTCGAGAAACTTATTAGAGTTATTTCATTAGGATCACCATAAGTGGGATACAAGTTTACATCACATGATGTTCACATGGCATAAATGAGGTTGAATTGTAAGCACGAAATGCATGCCTGTAACTTGTCAGTCATTTTCCCACCCCCAGTGACTGGCTGGAAAATTTTCATATACCAACAGCTAATTTTCCCTTTAAATTTGAAGAGTTTCACACTTTTGAAAGGGGGCAGCCTTTCCCTCCCCCTACCTTTGAATTCTGTTTCATCTAAAGGAGTACAAAGCTAGCTAGCTTACAAGGGTATATGTGTGTGTGTGTGTGGGGGAAATGTGAGTTACCAAAATTGGGTTCTTGATCTCGAAAGCTGAACTTACATCTGACAACTGAATTTGGAAATGAATGTTCACTTCCAAATTTTAAAAGATAACTGTTGACCGCTGCTGCTGCAATATTTTGCGATAGAGATGCTAATAGAAAAAAAGTGGTTAAAGCTGTGCAAATAGATGAGGTAGAAATCTGAGGGAGATAATCAGGATCCAATGCTGGCAGAACACTCATGAAACTCCCAGGCTTTATTTCAGTGTGTGGTGAATCAATCTGTCAATTTCTCATTTTCTTTTTCTCATTTTTTTCAACTCTATCTTTGTTCCAGACTTTGAGAACTTTCTCAAGCTTAATTTCCATTTGTCTGATATTTGAGAAAATTCAAAATTTGCTTGAAAATTGCACACATTTCTATACACTTTCCCCTTAATACATGCATTTCAGGTGGATTTTTTGCCTAATATAGGCTTTTTTTTTTTTTGCTTTTAGAAGAATCTTTTACAAATACTTGCATTTTTGTGTGATTTGCCCCTAAGATACATACTTTCATATGTGTTTTAATAGGAAACTAATTTTAAAGCATAACAACGTTTCACCTTGTGCATTTTTTTTAGAGTGCAATAATAGGCAAGTTCATATTTATGTGAACAAAACGAATTTTCATCACCAAGTTTAAACATATCTGAGCTGATGATATAGGCCAAAATCCTCTTGCAAGAAGAGCAACTTTTGGACACAAATTGCCCCAAGTTAAAAAAAAGGTACTATAGACATTATCAGTTTTACACTGAGCATCCACCTCTCTCTCTCTCTTGGATGAATAAGCCCCCATCAACTGGTCCCCCAGAAGCAGAGATTTCATCACCGCACTTGATCAATATTTTCTAATATGTACACAAGAATGGATCTTGTAGATCCTCTTGGCTGCTGATATTGGTATCATCAACATTCAGGGTGGCCTTTGCTATGTAAAGCTTGAAATCTCTTTTCCTGCTGGCAATAAGGGCAAAATATTCCAAAGCCACTTCCTCTCATTTTGGACAACTTACTTGCATTTTGGGTCGGGAATAAAGAAGCAATATCCCGCATTCATGAACTGGAGATTTGGGTGTGTTTTTTTTGAAGCATTGGACTCACTATTTCAACTTGCAGAACCAAATTTTAAGAATTATTTCAAGCAGTTGCTCTCAGAACAAACCACACTTGAAGCTGGAATTGTCACAACATCTTGTATCCTGGCTGGAAACTTAACTTTTCAGAAAGGTTGGAATCGCTTCCCAAATTCAAGCTGGTGATTGCCCATTTACAAAACGATGCAAAGGACATCCCCCCCAAGTTGATGAAAACAAGCCAGACCAGAAGTTGAAAACACTTGTTTAGTTCTGGTTTACAATTAATGAAAATTGTATACCCTCCATGAGGTTAAGTTAAATTGGATGCAGATGTTTTTAAACAATTAAGTGCTGTTCCTAAAGCCTGAATATATAATTACAGGATAGCGGACTAGAAAATGATAATCTCCAAGATATTTTAAAATTCTATGCAACATTGTTGTGTGTAACAATACTGCCATACTTTCCTACCCTTCCCTCTGTCTTGTCATGAAATGGCTGTTCCTTTCAGGCATTCAACCATGTATAATGAGTGTGCTTGGGAGGGGGTTGGAGTCTGATCCCCTGATCTAGGCATATTCATCAGACTGCATTTGCAACAAGCTCTCTGCACAAATTATGATGTAGGTCAAGGGAAGCGCCTACCCCTGTGATGCCACCCATCAGCTAAGATTTGCTATTAGTGCAATTACATAGAATTAGAGTTGGAAGTGGCTCCACAGGTATCCTAATCTAAATGCTTTGCTCTAGGGTAGTAAGGAACATTGAGAATTATTTTAAGTGCACATAACAGGCAATAGCTGTCTCCTTGCTTAGCCTCCAGCGTATCCCTTAAATTCCATCCTTAGTTTCAGAATACCACCATTGACCAAATATTTCTAACAGTCCAGTGCCCTTAAGCAATTTACTTTGCTGAAATATCCTCCTTTAGGGGGGTGTTCTTGTTAGCCCACTTTATTGAGATTTAAATCATGGCTTCTTGTCATTTATATCTTCAGTGAATTGGACATGCCAATTCCTTTTAATCTTTGATGACATCCTTTCAGTTATCTAAACATTTCTGTTTTATATTCCCCTCAATCCTTCTTATTTAAACACAACTTTCTTCTAGCCTTTGCTTGTCTTCCATGCCTTTTTCTTTCACGTTCTCGACATACTTTTTCTCTGGATTCCATCCTTTTTTAGTTTTCATTCTTTTAAAACTGATGCTTGGAACAGAATTGTTCAGATGTTTTGTACAAATGTCATGGTAAAGAAAAACTATAGGCATAATATCAGTATCTGAACAATATAACTGTGAAGAATTAACACATCACTTTTCATTCAGAGAATAGGTATGTGAACAGTACAATGAGAAGTAATAGCTGGTAGTTGCTTCAATTGATTGCTGCTAAGCTAGGCTTGAAAATATGTAGAATTTCTTGAAGAAATATTTTATTACCTACTTGGAAGATGGTTCACAGGTAAACTACCATAATCACGTTGGTAAAGCTGTTGATGATTTGATCCAAGATAATTCAACAATGAATGTACCTTTTGATCCTATAATTTAAACTACTCCTGCAGAAGCAACATAACAGTGCTTATGAAATGTCATATCAATTTCCAGCTGAGTCCTCCTTGTCTGTCTGTGAAGACACAAATATGGTTGCAACTAAAGTTGTCCCTCAAGATTACTAGTAGTCAGACTAAGGCTAATGAACAGAAGCTTTGTTGATTGACTCTGAGGTGAGATGTGGTATAACTTATATACAAATTACAACATAACTTTTGATTATAATCATAGTCAGTTGTTCCATGGAGTTATGAGCCAAAACATGAACTATACCACTTTAAGATAATGCAGTCACTGTGCTACGTTGAACAGGAAGGCCTCCTTCCACCTGTGATATCTTGTCCTTTCTCTTGGCTGGAACCAGACATAGCTGGATTAATTG